>NW_021941627.1:151260-182984 GCF_902148855.1 Sphaeramia orbicularis
GTATGGTCTTACAGTGTGGTGCGTCCTCTAGTGTATGGTCTTACAGTGTAGTGCATCCTCTGGTGTATGATCCTACAGTGTGGTGCGTCCTCTGGTGTATGGTCTTACAGTGTAGTGCATCCTCTGTTGGATGGTCCTACAGTGTTGTGCATCCTCTGGTGTATGATCCTACAGTGTGGTGCATCCTCTGGTGTATGGTCTTTCAGTGTAGTGCATCATCTGGTGTATGATCTTACAGTGTGGTGCGTCCTCTGGTGTATGGTCTTACAGTGTGGTGCATCCTCTGGTGTATGATCCTACAGTGCGGTTCATCCTCTGATGTATGGTCCTACAGTGTAGTGCATCCTCTGGTGGATGGTCCTACAGTGTAGTGCATCCTCTGGTGTATGATCTTACAGTGTGGTGCATCCTCTGGTGTATGGTCTTACAGTGTGGTGCGTCCTCTGGTGTATGGTCTTACAGTGTAGTGCATCCTCTGGTGGATGGTCCTACAGTGTAGTGCATCCTCTGGTTGATGGTCCTACAGTGTAGTGCATCCTCTGGTGTATGATCCCACAGTGTGGTGAATCCTCTGGTGTATGGTCTTTCAGTGTAGTGCATCATCTGGTGTATGATCTTACAGTGTGGTGCGTCATCTGGTTTATGGTCTTACAGTGTAGTGCATCCTCTGGTGTATGGTCTTTCAGTGTAGTGCAGCCTCTGGTGTATGATCTTACAGTGTGGTGCGTCCTCTGGTGTATGGTCTTACAGTGTAGTGCATCCTCTTGTGTATGATCCTACAGTGTGGTTCATCCTCTGATGTATTATCCTACAGTCTGGTGCATCCTCTGGTGTATGGTCTTAAGTGTAGTGCGTCCTCTGGTGTATGATCTTACAGTGTGGTGCGTCCTCTGGTGTATTGTCTTACAGTGTAGTGCATCCTCTGGTGTATGATCCTACAGTGCGGTTCATCCTCTGATGTATGGTCCTACAGTGTAGTGCATCCTCTGGTGGATGGTCCAAAAGTGTAGTGCATCCTCTGGTGTATGATCATACAGTATGGTGCATCCTCTGGTGTATGGTCTTACAGTGTGGTACGTCCTCTGGTGTATGGTCTTACAGTGTAGTGCATCCTCTGGTGGATGGTCCTACAGTGTAGTGCATCCTCTGGTGTATGATCCTACAGTGTGGTGCATCCTCTGGTGTATGGTCTTTCAGTGTAGTGCATCATCTAGTGTATGGTCCTACAGTGCAGTTCTTCCTCTGGTGTATGGTCCTACAGTGTGGTTCGTCCTCTGGTGAATGGTCTTACAGTGTAGTGCATCCTCTGGTGTATGATCCTACAGTGCGGTTCATCCTCTGATGTATGGTCCTACAGTGTAGTGCATCCTCTGGTGGATGGTCCTTCAGTGTAGTGCATCCTCTGGTGTATGATCCTACAGTGTGGTGCATCCTCTTGTGTATATTGTTACAGTGTGGTGCATCCTCTAGTGTATGGTCTTACAGTGTAGTGCATCCTCTGGTGTATGATCCTACAGTGTGGTTCATCCTCTGATGTATGGTCCTACAGTGTAGTGCATCCTCTGGTGTATGGTCCTACGGTGCGGTTCATCCTCTGATGTATGATCCTACAGTGTGGTGCATCCTCTGGTGTATGGTCTTACAGTGTAGTGCGTCCTCTGGTGTATGATCCTACAGTGCGGTTCATCCTCTGGTGTATGATCCTACAGTGTGGTGCATCCTCTGGTGTATGGTCTTACAGTGTAGTGCATCCTCTGGTGTATGATCTTTCAGTGTGGTGCGTCCTCTGGTGTATGGTCTTACAGTGTTGTGCATCCTCTGGAGTATGATCCTACGGTGCGGTTCATCCTCTGATGTATGATCCTACAGTGTGGTGCATCCTCTGGTGTATGGTCTTACAGTGTAGTGCGTCCTCTGGTGTATGATCCTACAGTGCGGTTCATCCTCTGGTGTATGGTCTTACAGTGTAGTGCATCCTCTGGTGTATGATCCTACAGCGCGGTTCATCCTCTGGTGTATGGTCCTACAGTGTGGTGCGTCCTCTGGTGTATGGTCTTACAGTGTAGTGCATCCTCTGGTGGATGGTCCTACAGTGTAGTGCATCCTCTGGTGTATGATCCTACAGTGTGGTGCATCCTCTGGTGTATGGTCTTACAGTGTAGTGCATCCTCTGGTGTATGGTCCTACAGTGTAGTGCATCCTCTGGTGGATGGTCCTACAGTGTAGTGCGTCCTCTGGTGTATGGTCCTACAGTGTGGTTCGTCCTCTGGTGTATGGTCCTACAGTGTGGTTCGTCCTCTGGTCTATGGTCTTACAGTGTAGTACATCCTCTTTTGTATGATCCTACATTGCGGTTCATCCTCTGATGTATGGTCCTACAGTGTAGTGCATCCTCTGGAGTATGATCCTACAGTGCGGTTCATCTTGTGATATATGATCCTACAGTGTAGTGCATCCTCTGGTGTATGGTCTTACAGTGTAGTGCATCCTCTGGTGTATGATCTTACAGTGTAGTGCATCCTCTGGTGTATGGTCTTACAGTGTAGTGCATCCTCTGGTGTATGATCCTACAGTGCGGTTCATCCTCTGATGTATGGTCCTACAGTGTAGTGCGTCCTCTGGTGGATGGTCCTACAGTGTAGTGCATCCTCTGGTGTATGATACTACAATGTGGTGCATCCTCTGGTGTATGGTTTTACAGTGTGGTGCGTCCTCTGGTGTATGGTCTTACAGTGTAGTGCATCCTCTGGTGTATGATCCTACAGTGCGGTTCATCCTCTGATGTATGGTCCTACAGTATAGTGCATCCTCTGGTGGATGGTCCTACAGTGTAGTGCATCCTCTGATGTATGATCCTACAGTGTGGTGCGTCCTCTGGTGTATTGTCTTACAGTGTGGTGCGTCCTCTGGTGTATGGTCTTACAGTGTAGTGCATCCTCTGGTGGATTGTCCTACAGTGTAGTGCATCCTCTGGTGTATGATCCTACAGTGTGGTGCATCCTCTGGTGTATGGTCTTTCAGTGTAGTGCATCGTCTGGTTTATGATCTTACAGTGTGGTGCGTCCTCTGGTGTATGGTCTTACAGTGTAGTGCATCCTCTAGTGTATGGTCCTACAGTGCGGTTCTTCCTCTGGTGTATGGTCCTTCAGTGTGGTTCGTCCTCTGGTGTATGGTCTTCAGTGTAGTGCATCCTCTGGTGTATGATCCTACAGTGCGGTTCATCCTCTGATGTATGGTCCTACAGTGTAGTGCATCCTCTGGTGGATGGTCCTACAGTGTAGTGCATCCTCTCGTGTATGATCTTACAGTGTGGTGCGTCCTCTGGTGTATGGTCTTACAGTGTGGTGCGTCCTCTGGTGTATGGTCTTACAGTGTAGTGCATCCTCTGGTGGATGGTCCTACAGTGTAGTGCATCCTCTGGTGGATGGTCCTACAGTGTAGTGCATCCTCTGGTGTATTATCCTACAGATGTGGTGCATCCTCTGGTGTATGGTCTTTCAGTGTAGTGCATCATCTGGTGTATGATCTTACAGTGTAGTGCATCCTCTAGTGTATGGTCCTACAGTGCGGTTCTTCCTCTGGTGTATGGTCCTACAGTGTTGTTCGTCCTCTGGTGTATGGTCTTACAGTGTGGTGCATCCTCTGGTGTATGATCTTACAGTGTGAGAGCATGAATGGTGAGCCTGACTTTAACATTGATTCACACAGTTTGAGATGGAGCTGTGTACAACCATTGAAATAATCGCAGTGTATGGACGCCTTTGTTGAACACAATCAAGGTGAAGATTAGATAACTCCAAATATTGTATGGATCAGAATGCAAATGACCAGTTGAATCGAAGAGAATAAAATGAGCATAAACCACACATGGGCTCAGAAAGTCAAAACAGCAATAAAGTCTGAGTGATTTAAACAACAATCAGCCTGTAAATAATTATTTCTACATTCTAGAGAATTTTAATGGTCAATCAACAACAAACAGTGAGTAAGGCTGAACTAAATCCAAGAGAAACAAGTAAGAATTTCTAAATACTAAAAACTGGAAATACCCACACAACCAATAATCAATATTGAAGAATTTCAGAAATACCTGAACCACGATAATCAATACTAAAGAAATCTGTCTGCATAAATCAACACAGATCAATAGCTGAAGACCCAAGAATGCCGAAGTGACAACAAATCTATAAATTAATTCTAAATGCATAGACAACACAGATCAACCAATAGGATTAACTGAAGCAACGATCAATACTCAGAGAAGTAGGGCGGTAGAAAGACAACTGATCAATCAGTGAACTTAAATAAATAAAACCAATACTAATCGAATCAAGGCTGTTTACATCAAGAGATCAATAAATGACTCCCCCTTGAACTGCCACCTTATCGTGGTGGGGGAGTTTGAGTGTCCGAATGATCCCAGGAGCTATGTTGTCGGGGGCTGACGTCACTGCGTATGGCGCAGCCGGGGCCCCACCCTGGAGCCAGGCCTGGGGTTGGGGCTCAAATGTGAGCGCCTGGTGGTTGGGCCTATGCCCACGGGGTCCGGCCGGGCCCAGCCTGAAGGAGCGACGTGGGCCCGCCCTCCGGTGGACTCACCACCCACTGAGGGAATCGTAGGGGCCGGGTGCATTGTGGATTGGGTGGCAGTCGACGGCAGGGAGCCCGACAACCTGATCCCCGGACGCAGAGTCTAGCTCTTGGGACATGGAATGTCACTTCGTTGGGGGGGAAGGAGCCGGATCTTGTGAGGGAGGTTGAGAGACACCGTCTAGATATAGTCGGGCTCACCTCCACACACAGCTTGAGCTCTGGAACCCAACCCCTTGAAAGGGGCTGGACTCTCCACTTCTCTGGCGTTGCCCACGGTGAGAGGCGGCAGGCTGGCGTGGGCATGGTCATAGCCCCTCAGCTCAGCCACCATGTGTTGGAGTTCACCCCGGTGAACGAGAGGGTCGTGTCCCTACACCTTCGGGTCGGGGACAGGTGCCTCACTGTTGTCTCGGCCGACGGGCCCAACAGCAGTGTAGAGTACCCGGCCTTCTTGGAGTCCCTGGGAGGGGTGCTGGATGGTGCTCCGACTGGGGACTCCATTGTTCTCCTGGGTGACTTCAATGCCCACATGGGCAACGACAGTGAGACCTGGAGGGGGGTGATGGGGAGGAACGGCCTCCCTGATCTGAACCCCAGTGGTGTTCTGTTATTGGACTTCTGTGCTCGTCACAGTTTGTCCAGAACAAACACCATGTTTGAACACAGGGATGTCCAGAAGTGCACGTGGCACCAGAACACCCTAGGCCGGAGGTCGATGATCGACTTCATTGTCGTATCATCAGACCTACGACCACGTGTTTTGGACACTCAGGTGAAGAGAGGGGCGGAGCTGTCAACTGATCACCACCTGGTGGTGAGTTGGATCCGCTGGCGAAGGAGGAAACCGGACCGACTCGGCATGCCCAAACGTGTTGTGAGGGTCTGTTGGGAATGTCTGGCAGAGCCCGATGTCAGTGCGGTCTTCAACTCCCACCTCCAGGAGAGCTTCTCCCAGATCCCGGGGGAGGCTGGGGACATTGAGTCCCAGTGGACCATGTTCTCCACCTCCATTGTTGAAGCGGCTGCTCGGAGCTGTGGTCGCAAGGTCTCCGGTGCCTGTCGTGGCAGCAATCCCCGAACCCAGTGGTGGACCCCGGAAGTAAGGGATGCCGTCAAGCTGAAGAAGGAGTCTTATCGGGCCTTGTTGGCCCGTGGGACTTTCGAAGCAGCTGATGGGTACTGGCGGGCCAGGTGTGCAGCAGCCCGAGCAGTAGTGGAGGCAAAAACTCGGGTCTGGGTGGAGTTTGGGGAGGCCATGGAGGAGGACTATTGGTCGGCCTCGAGGAAATTCTGGCAAACCGTCCGGCGCCTCAGGAGGGGAAAGCAGTGCACCACCAACACTGTTTCCAGTGGAAGTGGGAGGAGCTGACCTCGACTGGGGATGTTGTTGGACGGTGGAAGGAATACTTCAAGGATCTCCTCAATCCCACTGTCACGTCTTCCATAGAGGAAGCAGAGGCTGAGGTCTCAGAGGTGGATTGGTCCAACACCCAAGCTGAAGTCACAGAGGTGGTTGGACAGCTCCTCGGTGGCAGGGCACCGGGGGTGGATGAGGTCCACCCTGAGTACCTTAAGTCTCTGGATGTGCAGGGACTGTCTTAGCTGACTCGTCTCCATAACATGGCGTGGCAGTTGGGGACAGTCCCTCTGGATTGGCAGACTGGGGTGGTGGTCCCCCTTTTTAAGAAAGGGGACCGGAGGATGTGCTCCAACTATAGGGGGATCACACTCCTCAGCCTCCCGGGGAAAGTCTATTCCAGGCACTGGAGAGGAGGATCCAACCGATAGTCGAACCTCGGATCCAGGAGGAACAATGCGGTTTTCGTCCTAGTCGCAGAACACTGGACCAGGTCTACATTCTCCATCGGGTGCTCGAGGGTTCATGGGAGTTTGCCCCACTGGTCCACATGTGCTTTGAGGATTTGGAGAAGGCATTTGACCGTGTCCCTCGTGATATCCTGTGGGGGGTGCTTCGGGAGTATGGGGTCCGGGGCCCTCTGCTGAGGGCAGTCCGTTCCTTGTATGACCAAAGCAGGAGCCTGGTTCACATTGCCGGCAGTAAGTCAGACCTGTTCCAGGTGCATGTTGGACTCCGGCAGGGCTGCCCTTTGTCACCGGTTCTGTTCATAATTTTTACAGACAGAATTTCTAGGCGCAGCCAGGGGCCGGAGGGGGTCCGGTTTGGGGACCACAGGATTTCATCTCTGCTTTTTGCAGATGACGTTGTCCTGTTGGCGTCATCGAACCTGGACCTTCAGCGTGCCCTGGGGCGGTTTGCAGCCGAGTGTGAAGCGAGCAGGATGAAGCTCAGCACCTCCAAATCCGAGGCCATGGTTCTGGACCAGAAAAAGGTGGTCTGCCCTCTCCAGGTCGGTGGGGAGTCTTTGCCCCAAGTGGAGGAGTTTAAGTATCTGGGTCTTGTTCACGAGTGAGGGAAGGATGGAGCGTGAGATTGACAGATGGATCGGTGCAGCGTCTGCAGCGATGCAGTCACTGTACCGGTCGGTTGTGGTGAAGAAGGAGCTGAGCCGAGAGGAGAAGCTCTGGATTTACCGGTCAGTCTACGTTCCTACCCTCACCTATGGTCATGAACTTTGGGTCAGGACCGAAAGGACAAGATCCCAGATACAAGCGGTCCAAATGAGTTTCCTCCATTGGGTGGCTGGGTCCACCCTTAGGGATAGGGTGAGGAGCTCAGTCACCAGGGAGGAGCTTGGAGTAGAGCCGCTGCTCCTCCACATCAAGAGGGGCCAGCTGAGGTGGATCAGGCATCTGTTTCGAATGCCTCCTGGACGCCTCCCTGGGGAGGTGTTCCGGGCATGTCCCACCGGGAGGAGACCTCGGGAAAGACCCAGGACACGTTGGAGAGACTATGTCTGTGGGCTGGCCTGGGAACGCCTCGGGGTCCCCCCGGAAGAG
Source organism: Sphaeramia orbicularis (assembly GCF_902148855.1). Taxonomy (NCBI): domain Eukaryota; kingdom Metazoa; phylum Chordata; class Actinopteri; order Kurtiformes; family Apogonidae; genus Sphaeramia; species Sphaeramia orbicularis. The sequence goes on from NW_021941627.1 coordinate 158,773, forward strand.
CTGGAGGAGGAGTCTGAGGAGAGGGAAGTCTGGGCATCCCTGCTTAGACTGTTACCCCCGCGACCCGGCCCCGGATAAGCGGAAGAAAATGGATGGATGGATCAATAAATGAACTTAAATGAATCAAGGACGACTGATTCCTTCTAAATGCAAAAAATAAGATACATGAACAGGAAAAATTAACACTAACTAGAAACTGAATCAGGTAATCCAACAGAGACGAATCCAGAGCAGACAATCAGAAATGTAGACGCAGAAATAAATCCAAAAATAAAACTTCAAGGCCCAAGCTTTTCTTATAAGGCTACTAAGAATAATGGAATTAAATCAGGCAATGGAAGGGATTTATTATACTTCTAATTATGTATGTGCCAAAACCTAAAGAATAAAACTGAAGAAGAATGGAATCAAAGTTCAGACACAGAAACTCAATCTCCACTTCAAAAAGTCTGTGTGTCCTTCCAAAAAGTTTCACTAGATGAAGCCAGAGCCTGTTTTATGCAAATTAGACTGTCTGATGGTCCTGTCTAATGGTCCTGTTTAATGGTCCTGTCTGATAGTCCTGTTTAATGGTCCTGTCTGATGGTCCTGTTTAATGGTCCTGTCTGATGGTCCTGTTTAATGGTCCTGTCTGATGGTCCTGTCTAATGGTCCTGTTTAATGGTCCTGTCTGATAGTCCTGTTTAATGGTCCTGTCTGATGGTCCTGTTTAATGGTCCTGTCTGATGGCCCTGTTTAATGGTCCTGTCTGATAGTCCTGTTTAATGGTCCTGTCTGATGGTCCTGTTTAATGGTCCTGTCTGATGGTCCTGTCTGATGGTCCTGTTTAATGGTCCTGTCTGATGGTCCTGTTTAATGGTCCTGTCTGATAGTCCTGTTTAATGGTCCTGTCTGATGGTCCTGTCTGATGGTCCTGTTTAATGGTCCTGTCTGATGGTCCTGTTTAATGGTCCTGTCTAATCGTCCTGTTTAATGGTCCTGTCTGATGGTCCTGTTTAATGGTCCTGTCTGATGGTCCTGTTTAATGGTCCTGTCTGATGGTCCTGTCTGATAGTCCTGTTTAATGGTCCTGTCTGATGGTCCTGTTTAATGGTCCTGTCTGATGGTCCTGTCTGATGGTCCTGTCTAATGGTCCTGTTTAATGGTCCTGTCTGATGGTCCTGTTTAATGGTCCTGTCTAATGGTCCTGTTTAATGGTCCTGTCTGATGGTCCTGTTTAATGGTCCTGTCTAATCGTCCTGTTTAATGGTCCTGTCTGATGGTCCTGTCTGATGGTCCTGTTTAATGGTCCTGTCTAATCGTCCTGTTTAATGGTCCTGTCTGATAGTCCTGTTTAATGGTCCTGTTTAATGGTCCTGTCTGATGGTCCTGTCTGATGGTCCTGTTTAATGGTCCTGTCTGATGGTCCTGTTTAATGGTCCTGTCTAATGGTCCTGTTTAATGGTCCTGTCTGATGGTCCTGTTTAATGGTCCTGTCTGATGGTCCTGTCTGATGGTCCTGTCTGATGGTCCTGTTTAATGGTCCTGTCTGATGGTCCTGTCTGATAGTCCTGTTTAATGGTCCTGTCTGATGGTCCTGTTTAATGGTCCTGTCTGATGGTCCTGTCTGATGGTCCTGTTTAATGGTCCTGTCTAATGGTCCTGTTTAATGGTCCTGTCTGATGGTCCTGTTTAATGGTCCTGTCTAATGGTCCTGTTTAATGGTCCTGTCTGATGGTCCTGTTTGATGGTCCTGTCTAATGGTCCTGTTTAATGGTCCTGTCTAATGGTCCTGTTTAATGGTCCTGTCTGATGGTCCTGTTTAATGGTCCTGTCTGATGGTCCTGTCTGATGGTCCTGTTTAATGGTCCTGTCTGATGGTCCTGTCTGATGGTCCTGTTTAATGGTCCTGTCTAATGGTCCTGTTTAATGGTCCTGTCTGATGGTCCTGTTTAATGGTCCTGTCTAATCGTCCTGTTTAATGGTCCTGTCTGATGGTCCTGTTTAATGGTCCTGTCTGATGGTCCTGTTTAATGGTCCTGTCTGATGGTCCTGTCTGATGGTTCTGTTTAATGGTCCTGTCTAATGGTCCTGTTTAATGGTCCTGTCTGATGGTCCTGTTTAATGGTCCTGTCTAATCGTCCTGTTTAATGGTCCTTTCTGATGGTCCTGTCTGATGGTCCTGTTTAATGGTCCTGTCTAATCGTCCTGTTTAATGGTCCTGTCTGATAGTCCTGTTTAATGGTCCTGTCTGATGGTCCTGTCTGATGGTCCTGTTTAATGGTCCTGTCTGATGGTCCTGTCTGATGGTCCTGTTTAATGGTCCTGTCTAATGGTCCTGTTTAATGGTCCTGTCTGATGGTCCTGTTTAATGGTCCTGTCTAATCGTCCTGTTTAATGGTCCTGTCTGATGGTCCTGTCTGATGGTCCTGTTTAATGGTCCTGTCTAATCGTCCTGTTTAATGGTCCTGTCTGATAGTCCTGTTTAATGGTCCTGTCTGATGGTCCTGTCTGATGGTCCTGTTTAATGGTCCTGTCTGATGGTCCTGTCTGATGGTCCTGTTTAATGGTCCTGTCTGATGGTCCTGTCTCTGTTCTATTTTCACCAGATCTATTTAGAGAAGATTGTGAACAGAATAAATTAGAATGAACCAAACTTCAATGAGATTTCTCTTTTTCTTTTGAATCTGCTCTTCAGTTTTATGAAGTCTCTGTATTTATCAGGTCTCAAAAACAGAACGTTCCAACCAAAATGAAGTCATTACTTCAAGAACACTTTAAGGATCCTTTCAAACGGAGGCACAATCTTATTCTAGGTCCGTTGGTCCTTACTCTTAGTACTACCCTTAGTTACCGAAGAATACTTTAAGGATACTTTCAAACAGAGTCTTTCAGCTGTTGGCCAAGATACTTAGTTCACTTTTTAACATATACTTTTAAACGTATACTTTTTAACATATACTTTTAAACGTATACTTTTTAACATATACTTTTAAACGTATACTTTTTAACATATACTTTTAAACGTATACTTTTTAACGTATACTTTTTAACGTATACTTTTAAACGTATACTTTTTAACATATACTTTTAAACGTATACTTTTTAACATATACTTTTAAACGTATACTTTTTAACAAATACTTTTTAACATATACTTTTAAACGTATACTTTTTAACATATACTTTTTAACATATACTCTTTAACATATACTTCCACACACTGTATGCACATGTTCATGTAAGTTTTGGTGAACCTCAACATTTGGAAAAGTCCAAATCTGCAGAATTCCGTTCAAACTGGGTCCTGCTTCCTCACTTCCACTCTTACACACATACTCACTTACAGACACTGTGGGGGCTTATCAAATGCAGAATTCTTCAGGTTTCTTCAGGTTTCTTCAGGTTTCTTCAGGTTCTTCAGGTTTCTTCAGGTTCTTCCTCCAGAAATGTTTTTCTGGTTGTTCGTTTCTTCCTCATGTTTTTCCCTCTCAAACCCGTTACTGGTCACAAAAATGCACCGTCAGCCAGATGTCAGATAGAGAAGGACACCAGAAAACTGGAGAAGCTGTTCTTCTTCTTCTCCTTCAGTGAGCTGCACACATCCTCCACCAAACGGTCCTCGTTTGGTTTCACAAACACAAGGTGAAACCAGTGAATCATCTCCAAGAAGAAGCATTTATTATTTCACATACAGAGAAAACAGACAAACTGACAGTGACATCTGAATACAAGTTACATCTGGTGAACGGTGTTCTTCAAGGTTTCCTCACAGTTGTTATGTGTGTGTGTTCATGTCCGTGGTAGATCAGACCACGGCTCAGCTGGAACCACCGGGTCCCAGAAGACCCCGACACAAGAAGACTATGTCTAACAACTGTGAGAACTTTAGAGTGAAAGTGTAGAAGTGGGTCCAAGTTCACAGAGAGGAGAAGATGGTTAAATAATGACATCATACAAAGTAAAGATCCATGTGTCCCAGACTGCAAGTCCTGATCCCACGTTTCCATGGTAACAGTGGGTCCAGTTCCTGTGGTTCTGTTGTGGGTCCAGTTCCTGTGGTTCTGTTGTGTAGTGGGTACTGGTAGAACCATGGGTTCCATCTGTGGAGACAGCTGACTGACATGAAGGGACCCAGAACTGGGTCTGGTCTGGACCAGGTTCCCTCCACCCTCTGGTCTGGACCAGGTTCCCTCCACACAACACATGTACATGGACACTCAGACCACAACAGATCCTGCTTTAGTCCAACTGGATCATGGACTAGTGGATCCAGGATCACCAACAGGTCCTGGATTAAACCCTGATCCTAGTTCTGTGCACTGGGCCCATGGAGGCTGCTTCAGCAACTGTGGTTGTTGCTGTTGTTGTGGTTGCTGTGGTTGTTGCTGTGGTTGCTGTTGTTGTTGTGGTTGCTGTGGTTGCTGTTGTTGTTGCTGTTGTTGAACAGTCCAGCTCCTGCCCCGGTGTTGGCGCAGTTGCTTCTTCTGTTGCAGTTGTGGTTGCCTCCTGCAGAAACCTTCCTGTCCAGTAGGAGGCGTCTGCTCTGCTCTTCTTTCATGAACACTTCCACCAACAGGATCTTTTCTTTGTGGATCTGAAGGCTGATGTCTTTGGGGATGTCTGGGATCAACCAGTCGACCACGTCGCTCATCAGCATCACAACGTTCTGTCAACGACAAAGAAAGGGAAACACCAGCAATAACAACGTTCTGTCAACGAGAGAAAAGACGAGAAACAACATCAGTTCCACAGTTAAAAAAACCACCAGGTTAACACTGGAACACCCACCAAACCCACACGAGTCCACCTGGGGAAAGGCCTTTAGTAGGGCCCTAACTAAGGCCTTAGTTAAGGCCTTTAGTAAGGCCTTAACTAAGGCCTTAGTTAAGGCCTTTAGTAAGGCCTTAACTAAGGCCTTAGTTAAGGCCTTTAGTAGGGCCTTAACTAAGGCCTTAGTTAAAGCCTTTAGTAAGGCCCTAACTAAGGCCTTAGTTAAAGCCTTTAGTAGGGCCCTAACTAAGGCCTCAGTTAAAGCCTTTAGTAGGGCCTTAACTAAGGCCTTAGTTAAGGCCTTTAGTAGGGCCTTAACTAAGGCCTTAGTTAGGGCCTTACTAAAGGCCTTAACTAAGGCCTTAGTTAAGGCCTTACTAAAGGCCTTAGTTAAAGCCTTTAGTAGGGCCCTAACTAAGGCCTTAGTTAAAGCCTTTAGTAAGGCCTTAACTAAGGCCTTAGTTAAAGCCTTTAGTAAGGCCTTAACTAAGGCCTTAGTTAAGGCCTTTAGTGGGGCCTTAACTAAGGCCTCAGTTAAGGCCTTTAGTGGGGCCTTAACTAAGGCCTTAGTTAAGGCCTTTAGTAAGGCCCTAACTAAGGCCTTAGTTAAGGCCTTTAGTAAGGCCCTAACTAAGGCCTTAGTTAAAGCCTTTAGTAGGGCCTTAACTAAGGCCTTAGTTAAAGCCTTTAGTAAGGCCTTAACTAAGGCCTTAGGTAAGGCCTTTAGTAGGGCCTTAACTAAGGCCTTAGTTAAAGCCTTTAGTAAGGCCCTAACTAAGGCCTTAGTTAAAGCCTTTAGTAGGGCTTTAACTAAGGCCTTAGTTAAAGCCTTTAGTAAGGCCCTAACTAAGGCCTTAGTTAAAGCCTTTAGTAGGGCCTTAACTAAGGCCTTAGTTAAGGCCTTTAGTAGGGCCTTAACTAAGGCCTTAGTTAAGGCCTTTAGTAAGGCCCTAACTAAGGCCTTAGTTAAAGCCTTTAGTAAGGCCTTAACTAAGGCCTTAGGTAAGGCCTTTAGTAGGGCCTTAACTAAGGCCTTAGTTAAAGCCTTTAGTAGGGCCTTAACTAAGGCCTTAGTTAAGGCCTTTAGTAAGGCCCTAACTAAGGCCTTAGTTAAAGCCTTTAGTAAGGCCTTAACTAAGGCCTTAGGTAAGGCCTTTAGTAGGGCCTTAACTAAGGCCTTAGTTAAAGCCTTTAGTAAGGCCTTAACTAAGGCCTTAGTTAAGGCCTTTAGTAAGGCCTTAACTAAGGCCTTAGGTAAGGCCTTTAGTAGGGCCTTAACTAAGGCCTTAGTTAAAGCCTTTAGTAGGGCCTTTTCGTTTTCAGATTCTTTTCGTTTCTTTTTCAGATTCTTATCGTTTCTTTTTCAGATTCTTTTCGGTTCTTTTTCAGATTCTTTTCGGTTCTTTTTCAGATTCTTTTCGTTTCTTTTACAGATTCTTTTCGGTTCTTTTTCAGATTCTTTTCGTTTCTTTTTCAGATTCTTTCGGTTCTTTTTCAGATTCTATTCGTTTCTTTTTCAGATTCTATTCGTTTCTTTTTCAGATTCTTTTCGGTTCTTTTTCAGATTCTATTCGTTTCTTTTTCAGATTCTATTCGTTTCTTTTTCAGATTCTTTTCGGTTCTTTTTCAGATTCTTTTCGTTTCTTTTTCAGATTCTTTTCGTTTCTTTTTCAGATTCTTTTCTTCTCCTCTCTACTTCGTATTTCCTTGAACACATATTGGATTCTACTCTTTGGTGGATGATAACAGGAACGTCTGTGAACACACGTCTCATGAACCTCATGCAGGTTTGTCTTATTTCCTCTGGTTTCTTTGTTTGTTTTTGTGTTTATGTATTTGACTTCTGATTTTATTGTGAAGCTCTTTGAGATTTATTCCTGTAAGAAGTGTTCCAGAAATGAACTTTATAATAATAATAATAATAATAATAATAACAATAATAATAATAACAATTATTATTATTATTATTATTATTATTATTATTATTATTATTATTATTATTATCCATCCATCCATTCCCTTCCTCTTATCCGGAGCCAGGTCTCGGGGGTAACAGTCTAAGCAGGGATGCCCAGACTTCCCTCTCCTCAGACTCCTCCTCCTGGTGGGACATGCCCAGAACACCTCCCCAGGGAGGAGTCCAGGAGGATCTGAACCAGATGTCTGATCCACCTCAGCTGGTTCCTCTGGATGTGGAGGAGCAGCGGCTCTACTCTGAGCCCCCCCCCCCCCCATCCCTGAGGGTGGACCCACCCACCCTACAGAGGAAACTCATTTGGATGACTTGGATCCTAGATCTGGTCCTTTGGGTCCTGACCAACAGCTCATGACCACAGGTGAGGGTCTGAACGTAGACTGAGGGTAAAATCCAGAGCTTCTCCTTTGGGCTCAGCTCCTTCTGAACCACAACAGACCCATACAAGCACTGCAGACGCTGCACCCACCCACCTGTCAATCTGAACCTCCACCCACCCACCTGTCAATCTGAACCTCCACCCTTCCCTCACTGTGAACCAGACCCAGATACCGGAACTCCTCCACTGGGGTCAAAGACTCTACTGACCCAAAGAGGGCAGACCACCTTTATCTGGTCCAGAACCATGGCCTCAGATTTGGAGGTGCTGATCCTCATCCCACTCCAAACCTCCCCAGGTCACGCTGAAGGTCCAGGTTCCATGAGGCCAAGAGGACAACGTCATCTGCAAAAGGCAGAGATGAAATCCTGTGGTCCCCAAACCGGACCACCCCCGGCCCCTGGCTGCACCTAGAAATTCTGTCCATAAAAATGATGAACAGAACCGGTGCCAAAGGGCAGCCCTGCTGGAGTCCCACATGCACCTGGAACAGGTCTGACTTACTGCCGCCAATGTGAACCAGACTCCTGCTTCGGTCATACAAGGACCGGACTGGCCTGAGCAGAGGACCCTGGATCACATACTCCTGAAGCACTCCCCACAGGATACCATGAGGGACACGATTGAACGCCTTCTCCAAATCCACAAAACACATGTGGACCAGTTGGGCGAACTCCCATGAACCCTCGAGCACCCGATGGAGAGTGTAGACCTGGTCCAGTGTTCCACAACCGGGACCAAAACCACATTGTTCCTCCTGGATCCGAGGTTGGACTATCGGTGGGATCCTCCTCTCCAGTACCTGGAATAGACTTTCCCCAGGAGGCTGAGGAGTGGGATCCCCCTGTGGGTGAAGCACATCCTCCGGTCCCCCTTCTTAAAAAGGGGGACCACCACCCCGGTCTGCCAATCCAGAGGGACTGTCCCTGATTTCCACACCATGTTACGGAGACGAGTCAACCAAGACAGTCCTGCACATTCAGACTGAAGGGACTCAGGGTGGACCTCATCCACCCCCAGTGCTCTGTCCAACCACCTGGGTGATAGACCAGTCCACCTCTGAGACCTCAGCCTCTGCTTCCTCCATGGAAGACGTGACTGGGATTGAGGAGATCCTCCAAGTATTCCCTCCACCGTCCGACCACACCCCCAGTGGAGGTCAGCTCCTCCCACTTCCTCTGTAAACAGTGTTGGTGGTGCACTGCTTTGCCTCCTGAGATGCCGGATGGTTTGCCAGAATTTCCTCGAGGCCGACCAATAGTCCTCCTCCATGGCCTCCCCAAACTCCACCTAGACCCCAGTTTTTGCCTCCACAACCACTCGGGCTGCGGTACCCCTGTCCTGCTGGTACCCATCAGCTCCTCTGGAGTCCCACGAGCCAACAAGGCTCCATTAGACTCCTTCTTCAGCTTGACAGCATCCCTTACTTCCGGAGTCCACCAGCAGACCCTGGACCACAGCTCCAAGCAGCCGCTTCGACAATGGAGGTGGAGAACATGGTCCACTGAGACTCAATGTCCCCAACCTGCCCCTGGATCTGGGAGAAGCTCTCCTGGAGGTGGGAGTTGAAGAATGTGCTGACATCAGGCTCTGCCAGACGTTCAACAGACCCTCACAACACGTTTGGGCATGCCGAGTCGGTCCGGTTTCCTCCTCCACCAGCAGATCCAACTCACCACCAGGTGGTGATCGGTTGACAGCTCCGCCCCTCTCTTCACCCGAGTGTCCAAAACACATGGTTGGAGGTCTGATGACACGACAACGAAGTGGATCATCGTCCTCCGGCCTAGGGTGTCCTGGTGCCACCTGCACTTCTGGACGTCCCTGTGTTGGAACATGGTGTTTGTTCTGGACAAACTGTGACGAGCACAGAAGTCCAATAACAGAACACCACTGGGGTTCAGATTCTTCTTCTTCTTCTTCTTCTTCTTCTTCTTCTTCTTCTTATTATTATTATTATATTTGTGTGTTCCCATTGACTGTATCTATTTCATTTTCCATTACTGACTAGGTCCAAATGCTCTGGTGACCGTCCTATTGGTTCCTATTGGTTCCTCTTACCTGAAAAATGATGACGAAGGCCAGTCGAACAGCGAGGACGGCCCAGAACTCTTTGGAGATCTCATATGGATTCTGTGCCCACGGTGGTTCCCTGTAGTCCTTATACCTGCACAGACCAGCACAGACCAGTACAGACCAGTACAGACAAGTACAGACCAGCACACCTGGGTCAGCCCGGGTGGGCCTGTGGACGACCCACAGATCTCTGGATGTCCCACACAACAACATTAACTTTAGATACAAAAAAAGACTTTACTCATAAAAGTTTGAAAACACAGAATATTTCAGGTGTTTTTTTCTTTCTTTTTTTTTTTACATAAAACTTTTTACAGCCTTTTTATTTCCATTGAATGGAACCGTTCAGGTTCTTCAGTGTGTCCCCGTTCGAACAGACAAATCTTTGGCTCCTTTTCCATGAGGAGGTCCTAACAGTGGAACAGCTGACACTATAGGACACTGAATCCACATGTATGCTCATATTTGGTCATTTAAAGGCTGGACTCTCAAACTGAACAGTTTGAGAACTGAACTAGTTGAACTGAACTAGTTCAGTTCAACTGTTTGAATAATTTACTCTTTTTTTTCTCACTCCCATTTCTTCTTTTTAAATTTTGAAACTCGACTTAAAACTTCCTGAAGATCCAACAGTCCCCTCCCCCTTGTGATGGGGGAGGGGACGTAACAGATGTTACCACCTTAGTACAGGGGGGTGTCCCTAACTGGTCCGGCCCACTTTAGACCACATTCAGCACACTAAACTGAGTTTGACAGGCCTATTGAAAAGGGTTCAGTGAGTTTTGTAGTACATTAAAGGGGGGCTGGTGGCCTACCTGCAGACCTGGACTGGGTAACCCAGGTGAAGAGGGTCCATGGGCTCTTTTCCGTCCTGGAAGTGGCTGACGTTAAAGTAGGACAGAGTGTGGTTGACGAAGCCATGCATGGATCCGTCTGGGCTGTACATGTATTGGTAGACCATCCGAGGAATGAAGTCTGAGGTGAAGGAGATGACGAAGGCCTGAAGAGGACCAGACCAGATGGACAAATGAACAGAGTAAGACCAGGACGGACAAATGGACACAGTCAGACTCAAAATCACCCAAATTCACTCAAAAATTACTCTAAAACCACATCAAAATTACTCCAAAAACACTTAAAAGTCACCCAAAAATTAACAAAAAAACACCTAAAACCCACCTAAAAATCACCAAAAACTTCCCAAAACCCACCCATCTAAAACCATCTAAAAACCACCTAAAAATCATGCAAAAAAACACCTAATAATCACCCAAAACCCATCTAAAAAACATCTAAAAATCACCCAAAAATTACCCCTAAAACCACCTAAAAATTAAACCAAAACCACCAAAAACCACCAAAAAATCACCAAAAAACCCACCCAAAAATGGCCCAGACACAGTCAGACCAGGACATCCAAACTCCTTTGTCAGTCCACAAACACAATCATTCTCTGAACAGTTGAACCAACTTCATTTCAATCCAACATTGACAAAGACGAAAACGAAGGGAATTTTATCCATAATTTTTATTCGTTTTAGTTAGTTTTGTAAACACACAATCCAGTTTCAGTTAGTTTTGGTGTTGTTGTTTAATTCTAGTTTTGATGTATTTCATTTAATGAAAATGTTTTTTCTATTCTAGGTTTGGTCGTGTCGTTAGTTTTCGTTAACAATAATAACTTTGATCTAAAGCTCATGGAACAGACGGTTCCACCTGAGGAACACATGCACAAGTCTGTCCTAGAACTAGGAGGGTTGGACCATTAAAGGGGGAGGGGCCAAGGGGAGGGGCCAAGGGGGAAGGGTTGGACCATTTCAATCACTACCCCTTAGAACTGGGATTAAAGGGGGAGGGGCCAAAGGGGAAGGGTTGGACCATTTCAACCACTACCCCTTAGAACTGGGAATAAAGGGGGAGGGGCAAGGGAGGGGGGGGGTGTTGGACCATTTCAACCACTATCCCTTAGAACTAGAGTTAAAAAGGGAGGGGCCAAAGGGGAGGGGTTGGACCATTTCAACCACTACCGCTTAGAACTAGAGTTAAAAAGGGAGGGGCCAAAGGGGAGGGGTTGGACGAATTTCAACCACTACCGCTTAGAGCTGGGGTTAAAGGGGGAGGGCCAAGGGGGAGGGGCCAAGGGGGAAGGGTTGGACCATTTCAACCACTATCCCTTAGAACTGGGGTTAAAGGGGGAGGGGCCGTGTTCCGTTGGTCCATGTTTACGGTTCCTGTGGTTCTTAAAGGCTGACTGAATGTGTGGGTGGGACTTACGTTAATGATGACGGCAACTTTGGCCACGCCCCTGAGGATATTGTACCATATACCTGTAGAAGCAACAGGAAACAGAGGAAACAGCAAACAGAGGAAAAAGGAAACAGAGGCAACAGGGAAACAGAGACAACAGGAAACAGAAGCAACAGGAAACAGAGGAAACAGGAAAACGAGGCAACAGGAAACAGAGACAACAGGAAACAGACAACAGGAAACAGAGGCAACAGGAAACAGAGGAAACAGGAAACAGAGGAAACAGGAAAACGAGGCAACAGGAAACAGAGACAACAGGAAACAGACAACAGGAAACAGAGGCAAAAGGAAACAGAGGCAACAGGAAAAAGAGGCAACAGGAAAAAGAGGCAACAGGAAACAGAGACAACAGGAAACAGACGGAACAGGAAACAGAGGCAACAGGAAAAAGAGGCAACAGAAAACAGACGGAACAGGAAACAGAGGCAACATGAAAAAGAGACAACAGGAAACAGAGGAAACAGGAAACAGAGACAACAGGAAAAAGAAACAACAGGAAACAGAGACACCAGGAAAAAGAGGCAACAGGAAACAGAGGCAACAGGAAACAGACGCAACAGGAAAAAGAGGCAACAGGAAACAGAGGCAACAGGAAAAGGAGGCAACAGGAAACAGAGACAACAGCAAACAGAGGAAACAGGAAACAGAGGAAACAGGAAACAGAGGCAACAGGAAAAAGAGACAACAGGAAAAAGAGACAAAAGGAAACAGAGGCAACAGCAAAAAGAGACAACAGGAAAAAGAAACAACAGGAAACAGAGTCACCAGGAAACAGAGACAAGAGGAAACAGATGCAACAGGGAACAGAGGCAACAGTAAACAGAAACAACAGGAAACAGTGGCAACAGGAAACAGAGACAACAGGAAACAGACGCAACAGGAAAAAGAGGCAACAGGAAACAGAGGCAACAGGAAAAGGAGGCAACAGGAAACAGAGACAACAGGAAACAGAGACAACAGCAAACAGAGGAAACAGGAAACAGAGGAAACAGGAAACAGAGGCAACAGGAAACAGAGGAAACAGGAAACAGAGGAAACAGGAAACAGGAAAACGAGGCAACAGGAAACAGAGACAACAGGAAACAGACAACAGGAAACAGAGGCAAAAGGAAACAGAGGCAACAGGAAAAAGAGGCAACAGGAAACAGAGACAACAGGAAACAGACGGAACAGGAAACAGAGGCAACAGGAAAAAGAGGCAACAGGAAACAGACGGAACAGGAAACAGACGGAACAGGAAACAGAGGCAACAGGAAAAAGAGACAACAGGAAACAGAGACAACAGGAAAAAGAAACAACAGGAAACAGAGACACCAGGAAAAAGAGGCAACAGGAAACAGAGGCAACAGGAAACAGACGCAACAGGAAAAAGAGGCAACAGGAAAAAGAGGCAACAGGAAAAGGAGGCAACAGGAAACAGAGACAACAGGAAACAGAGACAACAGCAAACAGAGGAAACAGGAAACAGAGGAAACAGGAAACAGAGGCAAAAGGAAAAAGAGACAACAGGAAAAAGAGACAAAAGGAAACAGAGGCAACAGGAAAGAGAGACAACAGGAAAAAGAAACAACAGGAAACAGAGTCACCAGGAAACAGAGACAAGAGGAAACAGATGCAACAGGGAACAGAGGCAACAGTAAACAGAAACAACAGGAAACAGTGGCAACAGGAAACAGAGACAACAGGAAACAGAGGCAACCGGGAACAGATGCTACAGGAAACAGAGGCAACAGGAAACAGAGGCAACAGGAAAAAGAGACAACAGGATAAAGAGGCAACAGGAAATAGAGACAACAGGAAACAGAGACAACAGCAAACAGAGGAAACAGGAAACAGAGGAAACAGGAAACAGAGGCAACAGGAAAAAGAGACAACAGGAAAAAGAGACAACAGGAAAAAGAGGCAACAGGAAACAGACGGAACAGGAAACAGACGGGACAGGAAACAGAGGCAACAGGAAAAAGAGGCAACAGGAAACAGAGGCAACAGGAAACAGATACTGTCAACGGCCTTGAAACAGGAGTAATTTAGATCTATGTATGCAGATGACAATCTAAACTACACACTAAATATGTAGTTTTGTACTTTAGTTACTACGGAAACGGAACACAAACGTGTTGCTTTACATTCACACAGTTCAAAACAATAACAACTCTTTAAAAAACTGAAAAAATCCTATTCAGAAAACGAAGTCCAAATATAGAATAAAGTATAAAATCTAGACGAAAAAGATGAAAGAACGACGAAAGAGCTGAGAGACTAGAATAATGATAGAATAGAATAGAATAGAATAGAATAGAATAGAATAGAATAGAATAGAACAGAATAGAATAGAACAGAATAGAATAGAATAGAATAGAATAGACTCCCCCTTGAACTGCCACCTTATCGTGGTGGGGGAGTTTGAGTGTCTGAATGATCCCAGGAGCTCTGTTGTTGGGGGCTTTATGCCCCTGGTAGGGTCTCCCAAGACAAACAGGTCCTGGGTGATGGGCCAGACTAAGAGCAGTTCAGAAGCCCCTCTGAAGAAGTACCAACAGAAGAACGTGACGTCGCCCGGTATGGCGCAGCCGGGGCCCCACCCTGGAGCCAGGCCTGGGGCTGGGGCTCGTATGCGAGTGCCTGGTGGTTGGGCCTATGCCCACGGGGTCCGGCCGGGCCCAGCCCGAAGGAGCGACGTGGGCCCGCCCTCCGGTGGACTCACCACCCACCGAGGGAATCATAGGGGCCGGATGCATTGTGGATTGGGTGGCAGTCGACGCCAGGGAGCCCGACAACCCGATCCCCGGACGCAGAGTCTAGCTCTTGGGACATGGAATGTCACTTCACTGGGGGGGGGGGGAGGAGCCGGAACTTGTGAGGGAGGTTGAGAGATACCGTCTAGATATAGTCGGGCTCACCTCCACACACAGCTTGAGCTCTGGAACCCAACCCCTTGAAAGGGGCTGGACTTTCCACTTCTCTGGCGTTGCCCGCAGTGAGAGGCGGCGGGCTGGTGTGGGCTTGCTCATAGCCCCTCAGCTCAGCCGCCATGTTGGAGTTCACACCGGTGAACGAGAGGGTCACGTCCCTATGCCTTCGGGTCGGGGAAAGGTGTCTCACTGTTGTCTGGGCCAGGTGGAAGGAATACTTCGAGGATCTCCTCAATCCCATAGTCACGTCTTCCGTAGAAGAAGCAGAGGCTGAGGTCTCAGAGGTGGACTGGTCCAAGCTGAAGTCACCAAGGTGGTTGGACAGCTCCTCGGAGGCAGGGCACCGGGGGTGGATGAGATTCGCCCTGAGTACCTTAAGTCTCTGGATGTGCAGGGACTGTCTTGGTTGACACGTCTCTGTAACATCGCGTGGCAGTCAGGGACAGTACCTCTGGATTGGCAGACCGGGGTGGTGGTTCCCCTTTTTAAGAAGGTGGACCGGAGGATGTGGTCCAACCACAGGGGGATCACACTCCTCAGCCTCCCGGGGAAAGTCTATTCCAGGTACCGGAGAGGAGGATCCGACCAATAGTTGAACCTCGGATCCAGGAGGAACAATGTGGTTTTCGTCCCGGTCGTGGAACACTGGACCAGCTCTATACTCTCCATCGGGTGCTCGAGGGTTCATGGGAGTTCGCCCCACCGGTCCACATGTGTTTTGTGGATCTGGAGAAGGCGTTCAACCGTGTCCCTCATGGTATCCTGTGGGGGGTGCTTCGCGAGTATGGGGTCCGGGGCCCTTTGCTAAGGGCAGTCCGGTCCTTGTATGACCGAAGCAGGAGCCTGGTTCACATTGCCGGCAGTAAGTCAGACCTGTTCCAGGTGCATGTGGGACTCCAGCAGGGCTGCCCTTTGTCACCGGTTCTGTTCACAATTTTTATGGACAGAATTTCTAGGTGCAGCCAGGGGCCGGAGGGGGTCCGGTTTGGGGACCACAGGATTTCATCTCTGCCTTTTGCAGATGATGTTGTCCTGTTGGCCTCATCGAACCTGGACCTTCAGCGTGCCCTGGGGTGGTTTGCAGCCGAGTGTGAAGTGAGCGGGATGAGGATCAGCACCTCCAAATCCTAGGCCATGGTTCTCGACCGGAAAAAGGTGGTCTGCCTCTCCGGGTCGGCGGGGAGTCTTTGCCCCAAGTGGAGGAGTTTAAGTATCTGGGGTCTTGTTCACAGTGAGGGAGGGATGGAGCGTGCGATTGACAGATGGATCGGTGCAGCGTCTGCAGTGATGCAGTCGCTGTACCGGTCGGTTGTGGTGAAGAAGGAGCTGAGCCGAGAGGAGAAGCTCTGGATTTACCGGTCAGTCTACGTTCCTACCCTCACCTATGGTCATGAGCTTTGGGTCAGGACCGAAAGGACAAGATCCCAGATACAAGCGGTCCAAATGAGCTTCCTCCATCGGGTGGCTGGGCGCACCCTTAGGGATAGGGTGAGGAGCTCAGTCACCAGGGAGGAGCTCGGAGTAGAGCCGCTGCTCCTCCGCGTCGAGAGGGGCCAGCTGAGGTGGATCAGACATCTGTTTCAGATCCTCCTGGACGCCTCCCTGAGGAGGTGTTCCGGGCATGTCCCACCGGGAGGAGACCTCGGGGAAGACCCAGGAAACGTTGGAGAGACTGTCTCTCAGCTGACCTGGAAATGCATCAGGGTCCCCCTGGAAGAGCTGGAGGAGGAGTCTGAGGAGAGGGAAGTCTGGGCATCCCTGCTTAGACTGTTACCCCCGCGACCCGGCCCCGGATAAGCGGAAGAAAATGGATGGATGGAGAATAGAATAGAATAGAACAGAAAAGAACAGAATAGAAAAGAAGAGAAGAGAATAGAATAGAAAATAATCGAACAGAATTGAATAGAACAGAACAGAACAGAACAGAATAGAATAGAATAGAATAGAATAGAACTTCACCCACCTATGTCTTTGGCTCTTGCTGCCACTGGTCGTCTCAGTTCTGTCACAAACTTCTTGGCGTCCAGTCGTATTTCTATGATGTTATTGAGCAGAGCGAAGAGTGGAGCCAACGGGAAGGAGGCAACGAACAGAGTGACGAAACCGAACTGGATGACTGAGAAACACACACAAAGAAACGCACAAAGAAACACACAAAAAACACACAAAAACACACAACACAGAGACACACAAAGAAACACACACAAAGAAATGCACAGATGCACAAAGAAACACAGGAAGAAACACACAAAGAAACACACAATGTGCAGACACACAAAGAAACACACAAAGAAACACACAACATGCAGACACACAAAGAAACACACAACATGCAGACACACAAAGAAAACACAGTCAAAAAGGATCAGACAGGTCATTACATTTATATTTATATTAATTATAAAATTTCCATATACTCAGGTGTGTGTGTGTGTATGTGTATGTATATATATATATATATATATATATATATATATATATATATATATATATATATATATATGTGTGTGTGTGTGTGTGTGTGTGTGTATGTGTGTATATATATGTATACCTACTCATTTCCATATACTCAGGTGTGTGCATATATATGTCAGGGTAGAGACTGCAATCTGGTAGGATCGGCGATTCTACCAGTAGAGACTCCGATCGTAGTCTCTACCAGTAGAAACTCCGATCAGAGTCTCTACTGGTAGAAACTCCGATCCGAACCCTAACCCTAACCCTTCTACTGGCAGGATCGGAGTTTCTACTGGTAGAATCGCTGATCCTACCAGATCGCAGTCTCTACCCTTACATATACACTCTATATCCAACAGTATTCCCTCCCCTGCTTTGACTCCCATATGAATGTCAGGTCCATCCCATTCCTAGTCTATGGGTTCAGTCTGACGTGGCTCCACCCTTTGCAGCTCTAACAGCTTCAACTCTTCTGGGAAGGCTGTCCACAAGGTTTAGGAGTGTGTTCATGGGAATTCTGGACCGTTCTTCCAGAAGCGCATTTGTGAGGTCCCACACTGATGTTGGACAGAAGGCCTGGCTCTCAGTCTGCGCTCTAATTCATCCAAAGGTGTTCTATGGGGTTGAGGTCAGGACTGTGTGCAGGCCAGTCCAGTTCATCCACACCAGACTCTGTCCTCCATGTCCAAATGGACCTTGCTTTGTGCACTGGTGCACAGTCATGTTGGAAGAGGAAGGGGCCGGCTCCAAACTGTTCCCACAAAGATGGGAGCATGGAATTGTCCAAAATGTCTTGTTCTGCTGAAGCATTCCCAGTTCCTTTCACTGGAACTAAGGGGCCCAGCCCAGCTCCTGAAAAACAACCCCACACCATAACCCCCCCTCCACCAAACTTTACACTCGGCACAATGCGCTCCCACAAGTATCGTTCTCCTGGAGACCGCCAAACCCAGACCCGTCCGTCAGATCGCCAGATGGAGAAGTGTGGTTGGTCAGTCCAGAGAAGGCTCCTCCCCTGCTCTACAGTCCAGTGGCGGCGTGCTTTACACCACTGCATCCACCGCTTTGCATTGCACTTGCTGATGTATGGCTCGGATGCGGCCGCTCGGCCACGGAAACCCATTCCATGAAGCTGTGTGCGCACTGTTCTGGAGCTAATCTGAAGGACACATGAAGTTTGGAGGTCTGTACCATTGACTCTGCAGACAGTCGTCCACCTCTTCACACTCTGCGCCTCAGCATCCGCTGACCGCGCTCCGTCAGTTTCCGTGGCCTACCACTGCGTGGCTGAGTTGCCGTCGTTCCCAAACACTTCCACTTTCTTATAATCCAGCTGACAGCTGACTGTGGAATATTTAGGAGCCAGGAAATTTCACCACTGGATTTGTGTCACAGGTGGCATCCTATCACAGTTCCACGCTGGAATTCACTGAGCTCCTGAGAGAGACCCATTCTGTCCCAAATGTTTGTAAA
Organism: Sphaeramia orbicularis; assembly: GCF_902148855.1. Taxonomy (NCBI): domain Eukaryota; kingdom Metazoa; phylum Chordata; class Actinopteri; order Kurtiformes; family Apogonidae; genus Sphaeramia; species Sphaeramia orbicularis. Next base: position 177,104 of record NW_021941627.1, read on the forward strand.
AGCAGTCTGCATGCCTAGGGCTGGATTTAATCCACCTGTGGACATGGAAGGGACTGGAACAGCTGAGTCTGAGGATTGGGATGGAGGAGACAAGACTTTTGGAAATATAGTGTGTGTATATATATATATATATATATATATATATATATATATATATATATATATGTATATATATATATATATATATATATATATATATATATATATATATATATATATATATATATATATATATATATATATATATATATATATATATATGTGTGTGTGTGTGTGTGTGTGTGTATATGTATACCCACTCATTTCCATATACTCAGGTGTTAATCCTCCAAATGGTTCCAGAAAATGGTCCAGTTCATATCTGGTCAGTTTCTTCTGTCTCTCCTCTTCCTGAAACGTTCCACGTTTAGATCGAATGTAACGAATCAACTTCTTCAACTTCCTGAGAAACAAACGAACACAAACACACCTGAGTATAGAATATAGAACCTACTGTATATGATAGAGTATAGAATGTGTTCTAGTAGAACTGGTGTTAGTTCAGTTTGGTTCTGTGTGTTCTTGTAGAACTTCTGTTAGTTCTGTGCAGACAGACAGGTGGACTCATGGTTCTAAAACTTACGGAACTCCGATCTCAAACAGGTTGTTCTGGATCAGCTGTTTCCCCAACATGGTGATACTGAGCTGGATACACAACTCCATCAGACAGCCTCCATGAGCACACTGAGAGACAGACAGGAAGACAGGAGCAACGAGTGAGACAGGAGCAAAGAGTGAGACAGGAGCAACAAGTGAGACAGGTGTAAAGAGTGAGAAAGGAGCAACGAGTGAGACAGGTGTAAAGAGTGAGACAGGAGCAAAGAGTGAGACAGGTGTAAAGAGTGAGACAGGAGCAAAGAGTGAGACAGGTGTAAAGAGTGAGACAGGAGCAAAGGGTGAGACAGGTGTAAAGAGTGAGACAGGAGCAAAGAGTGAGACAGGTGTAAAGAGTGAGACAGGAGCAAAGAGTGAGACAGGTGTAAAGAGTGAGACAGGAGCAACGAGTGAGACAGGTGTAAAGAGTGAGACAGGAGCAAAGAGTGAGACAGGTGTAAAGAGTGAGACAGGAGCAAAGAGTGAGACAGGTGTAAAGAGTGAGACAGGAGCAACGAGTGAGACAGGAGCAAAGAGTGAGACAGGTGTAAAGAGTGAGACAGGAGCAAAGAGTGAGACAAGAGCAAGGAGTGAGACAGGTGTAAAGAGTGAGACAGGAGCAAAGGGTGAGACAGGTGTAAAGAGTGAGACAGGTGTAAAGAGTGAGACAGGTGTAAAGGGTGAGACAGGTGTAAAGAGTGAGACAGGAGCAAAGAGTGAGACAGGTGTAAAGAGTGAGACAGGAGCAAAGAGTGAGACAGGAGCAACGAGTGAGACAGGTGTAAAGAGTGAGACAGGAGCAAAGAGTGAGACAGGTGTAAAGAGTGAGACAGGAGCGATGAGTGAGACAGGAGCAAAGAGTGAGACAGGTGTAAAGAGTGAGACAGGAGCAACAAGTGAGACAGGTGTAAAGAGTGAGACAGGAGCAAAGAGTGAGACAAGAGCAAGGAGTGAGACAGGTGTAAAGAGTGAGACAGGAGGAACGAGTGAGACAGGTGTAAAGAGTGAGACAGGAGCAAAGGGTGAGACAGGTGTAAAGAGTGAGACAGGAGCAACAAGTGAGACAGGAGCAACGAGTGAGACAGGTGTAAAGAGTGAGACAGGAGCAACGAGTGAGACAGGTGTAAAGAGTGAGACAGGAGCAAAGAGTGAGACAGGAGCAACGATTGAGACAAGTGTAAAGAGTGAGACAGGAGCAACGAGTGAGACAGGTGTAAAGAGTGAGACAGGAGCAAAGAGTGAGACAGGAGCAACGATTGAGACAAGTGTAAAGAGTGAGACAGGAGCAACGAGTGAGACAGGTGTAAAGAGTGAGACAGGTGTAAAGAGTGAGACAGGTGTAAAGAGTGAGACAGGAGCAAAGAGTGAGACAGGAGCAAAGAGTGAGACAGGTGTAGCAAGGTTATAATTGTTAACGAAAATGAACAAAATGACAAAAACTAAAATTGAAAAACATTTTGTTAACTGAAATAAATAAAAACTCTCATTAACAGAAAAACATAACTAACTGAAACTGTATTGTGTGGTTACAAAAGTAACTAAAACGTATAAAAAATATGGATACAATTCCCTTCATTTTCGTCTTTATCAATGTCAGATTGATATCAGATTGAATTCTTTGGCTCCATCAGTTTCAGCTGTTGTCCCCACAGGACACTTCAGTGTGTTGTGTGTTCACTGTGGTTTCCAGGGGTCTTCTGGTCCCCACTCTACCTGAACATCCAGACTAAAGCTGGGACACTCAGCACAGTCCTGTCTGGGGTTTACTGAAGTGATGAGTGGGGTCGGGTTTGTTTGGTTTGGTTTTGTTCTCACTGTGTGTGTGTGAGTGACACAGACAGAGTGGAGCTGAATGACAGTCAGACAGGTGTAGAACTAGCATCCAGGTAAAAACTGGAGAGTTTATCCCCATGAAAAGGCCTTCCAAGGCCTGAACTGCACAGTTTAGAAGAGGAGAACAGAGGAGGAGGAAAAGTAATCCAATTACAGAGGTATGGAACCTGTTAGAATGATTAAAGACATTTGATGGTACTAGCTACAGCTAGCTGAATTGAACTGAAGCAAAGTTGGATAATAATAGAACTGGAGATGATTAAGAGATGAAAGATCTGCTAAGGTGTGGTTTACCGATGAGGAACTGGGTTACATGTGTTTATATATGTTTGTATCTGCTTTAACTGCTGGTTAGCTGGTTTATATACGTTTGTATCTGGTTTATATACGTTTGTATCTGGTTTATATACGTTTGTATCTGGTTTATATACGTTTGTATCTGGTTTATATATGTTTGTATCTGGTTTATATGTTTGTATCTGGTTTATATATGTTTCTATATGGTTTATATATGTTTCTATCTGGTTTATATATGTTTCTATCTGGTTTATATATGTTTCTATCTGATTTACTGCTGGTTGCTTTGTGCATCTCCTCTCTCTTTGCACATCTTCGTATTGTTTTCACATAAGTCAGGCATGTCCAAAGTCCGGCCCGGGGGCCAATCACGGCCCGCGGTCAGATTTTATACGGCCCACAGCTTCGGTTTTATATTATATTATTTATGGCCCGTTTGGACTGTTGAACCGAGTACATGAATCATAAAAGGTTCCAAATGCAGTTCCTCCTTTCACCTCATGGTGGCAGCACCACTCTAACTCTATCTGGCTCTGTGACCTTGCCGTGAACCCTTTTCGCTAATTTCTAAAAAAAAAACCGAAAGTTGACAGTGAGGGCCGCCGCTTCCAGGAGAGATGGGAATTACAAATTTTTTTCACTGAAAATCGAGGTGATTGTGTTTGCCTAATTTGTCAAGAGACTGTTGCCTTGTTTAGGGAATTCAATGTAAAGAGACACTAGCAGAAAAAACATGCTAACACATACGACAAGCTAGCAGGGAGTGAGCGTTCGGAAAAAGTGAAGCAAATTCAAGCTGCTTTAAACTCACAACAGTGACTCTTCATGTGAACCTGTGAGTTCAGTGAATTCACCACCAAGGCAGGCTGCCAAGTTGCCAGGTTAGTTGCCTCTAACTGCTGGTGTTATGTACTTGTACAGGGGTTGGACAAAATAATGGAAACATCTTGAAAAATCAACAAAATATAATTTAATATGGTGTAGGTCCGCCTTTTGCGGCAATTACAGCCTCAATTCTCCGAGGTATTGATTCATACAACTTGCGAATTGTTTCCAAAGGAATTTTCAGCCGTTCTTCAGTTAGAATACCCTCCAACTCTTTAGAGACGATGACGGTGGAAGTCAACGTCTTACTTGAATCTCTAAAACTGACCATAAATGCTCAATAATGTTGAGGTCTGGGGACTGTGCCGGCCATACGAGATGCTCAACTTCATTAGAATGTTCCTCATGCCATTCTTTAACAATTCTAGCTGTATGGATTGGGGCATTATCATCTTGAGGTGAAGGTGTTTCCATTATTTTGTCCAACCCCTGTAGATGTGACACAAAATATTACTTTCTGAATGATTTTGTGAAAGACAAGAGTAAGAGTCATGTTTTCATCTTAAATGTTAACAGACTTTGCATTACTGAGTAATATATGAGTAATGATTACTCACATAAGTCATGTTTAAAATGATTGTGGGGTTAAGATTTTTATTAACTTCTTGGACATTTAAGATACTCCACACGGTTTGTTCTATGTTATCTGACTCCAGATGTGAAAGGAAGGCAGAAATGTTTTGTTTTTTTTTAAATTTGTTCATACCTGAGTGGCTTAGATTTGGTTACATTGCCATTTTAAAAAAATGATATTTTGACAATGAAAATAAAGTTGTTTTTAAAATTATCGCTTTTATATGTAATTTTTACTGTTTAAAAAACGTCCGAAGGGACCACTGGCCCCTGTCAGTCTCCACATTATCAGATCTGGCCCTCTTTAAAAAAAGTTTGGACACCCCTGACGTAAGTGATGTTGTGTATGGATCACACACCCCCAACCTGCTCTAGAGAATGTATACATCCTACTGTACATGTGTTTGTGTCTGTGCTCAGCCAATGAGCCGCCCTAACCCCACCCCCAAATAAAGTGTCCAGAGTAACCCACTGATCTGCACCTCTCTAATTTCTTTGAATAAGATGGAGAGGAAGATAAAATAGATGAAATAACTAAACTAATACTAAAACTAAGCTAAACTAATACTAATACTAAAACTAAACTAATACTAAAACTAAACTAATACTAAAACTAAACTAAACTAAACTAAACTAAACTAAACTAAACTAATACTAAAACTAAACTAATACTAATACTAAAACTAAACTAATACTAAAACTAAACTAAACTAAACTAAAACTAAACTAATACTAAAACTAAGCATTCAGATAAAAAATGATAACTAATAAAAACTAACAAACATGCTCTAAAACTAATAAAACTAAATGAATTAGAGAAAAAAAAGTCAAAACTAACTAAAACTAAACTATAATTAAAAATCCAAAACTATTATATATATTATATACATTTATATACCTTGACAGGAGAAAGGAGCAAACAGTGAGACAGGTGTAAAGACTGAGACAGGTGTAAAGAGTGAAACAGGTGTAAAGAGTGAGACAGGTGTAAAGAGTGAGACAGGTGTAAAGAGTGAGAAAGGTGTAAAGAGTGAAACAGGTGTAAAGAGTGAAACAGGTGTAAAGAGTGAAACAGGTGTAAAGAGTGACACAGGTGTAAAGAGTGAGAAAGGTGTAAAGAGTGAAACAGGTGTAAAGAGTGAGACAGGTGTAAAGAGTGAGACAGGTGTAAAGAGTGAAACAGGTGTAAAGAGTGAGACAGGTGTAAAGAGTGAGAAAGGTGTAAAGAGTGAAACAGGTGTAAAGAGTGAGACAGGTGTAAAGAGTGAGACAGGTGTAAAGAGTGAAACAGGTGTAAAGAGTGAGACAGGTGTAAAGAGTGAGAAAGGTGTAAAGAGTGAAACAGGTGTAAAGAGTGAGACAGGTGTAAAGAGTGAAACAGGTGTAAAGAGTGAGAAAGGTGTAAAGAGTGAGACAGGTGTAAAGAGTGAGACAGGTGTAAAGAGTGAAACAGGTGTAAAGAGTGAGACAGGTGTAAAGAGTGAGACAGGTGTAAAGAGTGAGAACAGGTGTAAAGAGTGAAACAGGTGTAAAGAGTGAGACAGGTGTAAAGAGTGAGACAGGTGTAAAGAGTGAAACAGGTGTAAAGAGTGAGACAGGTGTAAAGAGTGAGACAGGTGTAAAGAGTGAAACAGGTGTAAAGAGTGAGACAGGTGTAAAG
>NW_021941628.1:0-10000 GCF_902148855.1 Sphaeramia orbicularis
TGGGGAGCCCTTCTACAAATTCCACCTGGGGGCCCTTCTACAAATTCCACCTGGGGGGGTCCTTCTATGTATTCCACCTGGGGGAGCCCTTCTACAAATTCCACCTGGGGGGGGTCCTTCTACGTATTCCACCTGGGGGAGCCCTTCTACAAATTCCACCTGGGGGGGCCCTTCTACATATTCCACCTCGGGGAGCCCTTCTACAAATTTCACCTCTGGGGGCCCTTCTATGTATTCCATCTGGGGGAGCCCCTCTACAAATTCCACCTGGGGGGACCCTTCTCTGTATTCTACCTGGGGGGTCCTTCTATGTATTCCACCTGGGGGGGCCCTTCTACAAATTCCACCTGGGGGAGCCCTTCTACAAATTTCACCTGGGGGGCCCTTCTACGTATTCCACCTGGGGGAGCCCTTCTACAAATTCCACCTGGGGGAGCCCTTCTACGTATTCCACCTGGGGGAGCCCTTCTACAAATTCCACCTGGTGGGGCCCTTCTACGTATTCCACCTGGGGGAGCCCTTCTACAAATTCCACCTCTGGGGGCCCTTCTACAAATTCCACCTGGAGGGGTCCTTCTACGTATTCCACCTGGTGGAGCCCTTCTACAAATTCCACCTGGGGGAGCCCTTCTACAAATTTCATCTGGGGGGCACTTCTACGTATTCCACCTGGGGGGGGCCTTATACGTATTCCACCTGGGGGAGCCCTTCTACAAATTTCACCTGGGGGGCCCTTCTACATATTCCACCTTGGGGAGCCCTTCTACCAATTCCACCTCTGGGGGCCCTTCTATGTATTCCATCTGGGGGAGCCCTTCTACAAATTCCACCTGGGGGGACCCTTCTACGTATTCCACCTGGGGGGACCCTTCTACATATTCCACCGGGGGGGCCCTTCTACAAATTCCACCTCTGGGGGCCCTTCTACGTATTCCATCTGGGGGAGCCCTTCTACAAATTTCACCTGGGGGAGCCCTTCTACAAATTCCACCTGGGGGCCCTTCTACAAATTCCACCTGGGGGGGTCCTTCTATGTATTCCACCTGGGGGAGCCCTTCTACAAATTCCACCTTGGGGGGCCCTTCTACGTATTCCATCTGGGGGAGAACTTCTACAAATTCCACCTGGGGGAGCCCTTCTACAAATTTCACCTGGGGGGCCCTTTTACGTATTCCACCTGGGGGGGCCCTTCTACGTATTCCACCTGGGGGAGCCCTTCTACAAATTCCACCTGGGGGAGCCCTTCTACAAATTTCATCTGGGGGGCCCTTCTACGTATTCCACCTGGGGGGGTCCTTCTACGTATTCCACCTGGGGGAGCCCTTCTACAAATTCCACCTGGGGGGGCCCTTCTACGTATTCCATCTGGGGGAGCCCTTCTACAAATTCCACCTGGGGGGGCCCTTCCACGTATTCCACTCGGGGGGGCCCGTTACGCATTCCATCTGGGGCGGCCCTTCTATGTATTCCACCTGGGGGGGGCCCTTCTACGTATTCCATCTGGGGGAGCCCTTCTACAAATTCCACCTGGGGGGGCCCTTCTACGTATTCCATCAGGGGGAGCCCTTATACAAATTCCACCTGGGGGGGCCCTTCCACGTATTCCACCTGGGGGGGCCCGTCATGCATTCCATCTGGGGCGGCCCTTCTATGTATTCCACCTGGGGGAGCCCTTCTACAAATTCCACCTGGGGGGGCCCTTCTACGTATTCCATCTGGGGGAGCCCTTCTACAAATTCCACCTGGGGGGGCCCTTCTACGTATTCCACCTGGGGGGGCCCATCACGTATTCCATCTGGGGCGGCCCTCCAACAAATTCCATCTGGGGGAGCCCTTCTACAAATTACACCTGGGGGGGCCCTTCTACGTATTCCATCTGGGGGAGCCCTTCTACAAATTCCACCTGGGGGGGGCCCTTCCACGTATTCCACCTGGGGGGGCCCGTCATGCATTCCATCTGGGGCGGCCCTTCTATGTATTCCACCTGGCGGAGCCCTTCTACAAATTCCACCTGGGGGGGCCCTTCTACGTATTCCACCTGGGGGGGCCCATCACGTATTCCATCTGGGGCGGCCCTCCAACAAATTCCACCTGGGGGAGCCCTTCTACAAATTACACCTGGGGGGGCCCGTCTACGTATTCCATCTGGGGGAGCCCTTCTACAAATTCCACCTGGGGGGGCCCTTCTACGTATTCCACCTTGGGGAGGCCCTTCTACGTATTCCACCTGGGGGGGCCCTTCTACAAATTGCACCTGGGGGGGCCTGTCTACGTATTCCATCTGGGGGGGCCCTTCTACAAATTCCACCTGGGGGGGCCCTTCTACGTATTCCACCTGGGGGGGGCCCTTCTACGTATTCCACCTGGGGGAGCCCTTCTACATATTCCACCTGGGGGAGCCCTTCTACAAATTCCACCTCTGGGGGCCCTTCTATGTATTCCATCTGGGGGAGCCCTTCTACAAATTCCACCTGGGGGGACCCTTCTATGTATTCTACCTGGGGGGGCCCTTCTATGTATTCCACCTTGGGGAGCCCTTCTACAAATTCCACCTGGGGGCCCTTCTACAAATTCCACCTGGGGGGGCCCTTCTACGTATTCCACCTGGGGGAGCCCTTCTACAAATTCCACCTGGGGGGGTCCTTCTACGTATTCCACCTGGGGGAGCCCTTCTACAAATTCCACCTGGGGGGGCCCTTCTACATATTCCACCTCGGGGAGCCCTTCTACAAATTTCACCTCTGGGGGCCCTTCTATGTATTCCATCTGGGGGAGCCCCTCTACAAATTCCACCTGGGGGGACCCTTCTCTGTATTCTACCTGGGGGGGCCCTTCTATGTATTCCACCTGGGGGGGCCCTTCTACAAATTCCACCTGGGGGAGCCCTTCTACAAATTCCACCTGGGGGCCCTTCTACGTATTCCATCTGGGGGAGCCCTTCTACAAATTCCACCTGGAGGGGCCCTTCTACGTATTCCACCTGGGGGAGCCCTTCTACGTATTCCACCTGGGGGAGCCCTTCTACAAATTCCACCTGGAGGGGCCCGTCTACGTATTCCACCTGGGGGGGGCCCTTCTACGTATTCCATCTGGGGGAGCCCTTCTACGAATTCCACCTGGGGGGGCCCTTCTACGTATTCCACCTTGGGGGGGCCCTTCTACGTATTCCACCTGGGGGAGCCCTTCTACAAATTCCACCTCTGGGGGCCCTTCTACGTATTCCACCTGGGGGGGCCCTTCTACGTATTCCACCTGGGGGAGCCCTTCTACAAATTCCACCTGGAGGGGCCCTTCTACAAATTTCACCTGGGGGGCCCTTCTACATATTCCACCTGGGGGGGCCCTTCTACGTATTCCACCTGGGGGGGGCCCTTCTACGTATTCCATCTGGGGGAGCCCTTCTACGAATTCCACCTGGGGGGGCCCTTCTACGTATTCTACCTGGGGGAGCCCTTCTACGTATTCCACCTGGGGGAGCCCTTCTACAAATTCCACCAGGGGGCCCTTCTACAAATTCCACCTGGGGGGGCCCTTCTACGTATTCCACCTGGGGGAGCCCTTCTACAAATTCCACCTGGGGGGGGGTCCTTCTACGTATTCCACCTGGGGGAGCCCTTCTACAAATTCCACCTGGGGGGGCCCTTCTACGTATTCCATCTGGGGGAGCCCTTCTACAAATTCCACCTGGGGGGGCCCTTCCACGTATTCCACTCGGGGGGGCCCGTTACGCATTCCATCTGGGGCGGCCCTTCTATGTATTCCACCTGGGGGGGGCCCTTCTACGTATTCCATCTGGGGGAGCCCTTCTACAAATTCCACCTGGGGGGGCCCTTCTACGTATTCCATCAAGGGGAGCCCTTATACAAATTCCACCTGGGGGGGCCCTTCCACGTATTCCACCTGGGGGGGCCCGTCATGCATTCCATCTGGGGCGGCCCTTCTATCTATTCCACCTGGGGGAGCCCTTCTACAAATTCCACCTGGGGGGGCCCTTCTACGTATTCCATCTGGGGGAGCCCTTCTACAAATTCCACCTGGGGGGGCCCTTCTACGTATTCCACCTGGGGGGGCCCATCACGTATTCCATCTGGGGCGGCCCTCCAACAAATTCCATCTGGGGGAGCCCTTCTACAAATTCCACCTGGGGGGGCCCTTCTACGTATTCCATCTGGGGGAGCCCTTCTACAAATTCCACCTGGGGGGGCCCTTCCACGTATTCCACCTGGGGGGGCCCGTCATGCATTCCATCTGGGGCGGCCCTTCTATGTATTCCACCTGGCGGAGCCCTTCTACAAATTCCACCTGGGGGGGCCCTTCTACGTATTCCACCTGGGGGGGCCCATCACGTATTCCATCTGGGGCGGCCCTCCAACAAATTCCACCTGGGGGAGCCCTTCTACAAATTACACCTGGGGGGGCCCGTCTACGTATTCCATCTGGGGGAGCTCTTCTACAAATTCCACCTGGGGGGGCCCTTCTACGTATTCCACCTTGGGGAGGCCCTTCTACGTATTCCACCTGGGGGGGCCCTTCTACAAATTGCACCTGGGGGGGCCTGTCTACGTATTCCATCTGGGGGGGCCCTTCTACAAATTCCACCTGGGGGGGCCCTTCTACGTATTCCACCTTGGGGGGGCCCTTCTACGTATTCCACTTGGGGGGGGGCCCTTCTACAAATTCCACCTGGGGGGGCCCGTCTACGTATTCCATCTGGGGCGGCCCTTCTCCGTATTCCACCTGGGGGAGCCCTTCTACATATTCCACCTGGGGGAGCCCTTCTACAAATTCCACCTGGGGGGGCCCTTCTACGTATTCCATCTGGGGGAGCCCTTCTACAAATTCCACCTGGGGGGGCCCTTCTACGTATTCCACCTGGGGGGGCCCATCACGTATTCCATCTGGGGCGGCCCTCCAACAAATTCCATCTGGGGGAGCCCTTCTACAAATTCCACCTGGGGGGGCCCTTCTACGTATTCCATCTGGGGGAGCCCTTCTACAAATTCCACCTGGGGGGGCCCTTCCACGTATTCCACCTGGGGGGGCCCGTCATGCATTCCATCTGGGGCGGCCCTTCTATGTATTCCACCTGGCGGAGCCCTTCTACAAATTCCACCTGGGGGGGCCCTTCTACATATTCCACCTGGGGGGGCCCATCACGTATTCCATCTGGGGCGGCCCTCCAACAAATTCCACCTGGGGGAGCCCTTCTACAAATTACACCTGGGGGGGCCCGTCTACGTATTCCATCTGGGGGAGCCCTTCTACAAATTCCACCTGGGGGGGCCCTTCTACGTATTCCACCTTGGGGAGGCCCTTCTACGTATTCCACCTGGGGGGGCCCTTCTACAAATTCCACCTGGGGGGGCCTGTCTACGTATTCCATCTGGGGGGGCCCTTCTACAAATTCCACCTGGGGGGGCCCTTCTATGTATTCCACCTTGGGGGGGCCCTTCTACGTATTCCACCTGGGGGGGCCCTTCTACGTATTCCATCTGTGGGAGCCCTTCTACAAATTCCACCTGGGGGGGCTCTTCTACGTATTCCACCTGGGGGGGCCCTTCTATACACATGTCCACTGTAGACCAGACCCTGGACCACATATGTCTCCTCAGGGCTTTGAACAGTGCAGACCAGGAAACACAGATGGGTCACATGACCGCTCCACATCTGACATGACCAATCGATCAGTTCATTGGACACCAGTCATGAGGGTCAAACTGAGTCTGGGTTTATGAACGTCAGTCGTTGGTTATTTATTTCACTGTCAGTGAAAAAAAAACTTAATAAATAAAACAGTGAATGTTTTAGAAGAAGTTTAAGAAAAAATGAACAAACAGTTTAATAAAACAGTTTTATTTCATAAAAACACTCTTTGTCTTTTTTTTTGTCCTTTTCTCTGTCTTTACCTGGGTCAGGTCTGTTCAGTCCTGGTCCTGGGTCAGGTCTGTTCAGTCCTGGTCCTGGGTCGGGTCTGTTCAGTCCTGGTCCTGGGTCGGGTCTGTTCAGTCCTGGTCCTGGGTCAGGTCTGTTCAGTCCTGGGTCAGGTCTGTCCAGTCCTGGTCCTGGGTCAGGTCTATTCAGTCCTGGTCCTGGGTCGGGTCTGTTCAGTCCTGGTCCTGGGTCAGGTCTGTTCAGTCCTGGGTCAGGTCTGTCCAGTCCTGGTCCTGGGTCAGGTCTGTTCAGTCCTGGTCCTGGGTCAGGTCTGTCCAGTCCTAGGTCAGGGGGGTCCAGTCCTGGTCCTGGGTCAGGTCTACCCCCTGGTACACATCTACCCTCACACTCACCTGGACTCTGTCTCTGCTGACTCCGCCTCTGTGCTCTGCTCTGGGTTTTGACCCTGCCCACTTCCTGTTAAACCCTTATATGGTCCTGGTGGTGCTGTTTAAAGTCATGTGACCCAGACTGGTTTAATTTGTTTCCTTTTTATTCTGTTGTTGTTTTTTGTGTGTTTACATTTAAATTTAAGGACACATGAAGGACATTTAGATCATTTACATCCAAGAATTAGTTCTGTTAGGGCTAGGGTTAGGACATTTACATCCAATAATATTTAGGTTAGGGTTCTACTGGGTTAGGACATTTACATCCAATAATATTTAGGTTAGGGTTCTACTGGGTTAGGACATTTACATCCAATAATATTTAGGTTAGGGTTCTACTGGGTTAGGACATTTACATCCAAGAATATTTAGGTTAGGGTTCTACTGGGTTAGGACATTTACATCCAAGAATATTTAGGTTAGGGTTCTACTGGGTTAGGACATTTACATCCAATAATATTTAGGTTAGGGTTCTACTGGGTTAGGACATTTACATCCAATAATATTTAGGTTAGGGTTCTACTGGGTTAGGACATTTACATCCAAGAATATTTAGGTTAGGGTTCTACTGGGTTAGGACATTTACATCCAAGAATATTTAGGTTAGGGTTCTACTGGGTTAGGACATTTACATCCAAGAATATTTAGGTTAGGGTTCTACTGGGTTAGGACATTTACATCCAAGAATATTTAGGTTAGGGTTCTACTGGGTTAGGACATTTACATCCAAGAATATTTAGGTTAGGGTTCTACTGGGTTAGGACATTTACATCCAAGAATATTTAGGTTAGGGTTCTACTGGGTTAGGACATTTACATCCAAGAATATTTAGGTTAGGGTTCTACTGGGTTAGGACATTTACATCTAATAATATTTAGGTTAGGGTTCTACTGGGTTAGGACATTTACATCCAATAATATTTAGGTTAGGGTTCTACTGGGTTAGGACATTTACATCCAAGAATACTTCTGTTCATGGAGGGAGGATTTGGGAAATAAATTTACCCCGAGCTTTTGTCTGGTTCTGTTGGTTCTCTGTCTTTTTTGCTGTTTTTATTTTATTGTTGTTTGGTTCTGTTGGTTCTCTTAGTTTTCTTGGTTCTGTTGGTTCTCTGTCTTTTTTTGCTTTTTTTATGTTATTGTTGTTTGGTTCTGTTGGTTCTCTTAATTTTCTTGGTTTTGTTGGTTCTCTGTCTTTTTGCTGTTTTTATTTTATTGTTGTTTGGTTCTGTTGGTTCTCTTAGTTCTCTTGGTTCTGTTGGTTCTCTTAGTTCTCTTGGTTCTTTTGGTTCTCTTAGTTCTCTTGGTTCTGTTGGTTCTCTCTGTTCTTTTGGTTCTCTTGGTTCTGTTTGTGGGCCCATGTTCTTTCCTCCTCTTTCCTCTTCAGTCCAATCCAAACTTAAACATTAACGTACACACGCACAGACTGTGTGACCTTTGACCTGTCAATGATTATCCAAGGGTCAAAGCTCACAGACTGTGATGTCATAAAAGTTTAACAGCCATAAACAGACAGAACCCACAAGAACAGGATGGCCGTAAACACACGGAACCCATGACAACAGAGAGAAGAACGTCTATGAACAGATGAAGGGAACGACAGAAGCCACAATATGTCCAGAACCTGAACAGAACTATTTATGGTTCTAATGGTTCTAATGGTTCCAATGGTTCTATTGGTTCCAATGGTTCTAATGGTTCTATTGGTTGTAATGGTTCCAATGGTTCTATTGGTTGTAATGGTTCTATTGGTTCCAATGGTTCTATTGGTTGTAATGGTTCTAATGGTTGTAATGGCTGTAATGTTTCTAATGGTTCCAATGGTTGTATTGGTTGTAATGGTTCTAATTGTTCTAATGGTTCTATTGGTTCTAATGGTTCTATTGGTTGTAATGGTTCCAATGGTTCTAATGGTTCTGTTGGTTATAATGGTTGTAATGGTTCTATTGGTTGTAATGGTTGTAATGTTTCTAATGGTTCTAATGGTTCTATTGGTTCTATTGGTTGTAATGGCTGCAATGTTTCTAATGGTTCCAATGGTTCTTTTGGTTGTAATGGTTCTAATGGTTCTAATGGTTCTATTGGTTGTAATGGTTGTAATGGTTCTATTGGTTGTAATGGTTGTAATGATTCCAATGGTTCTAATGGTTCTATTGGTTCTAATGGTTGTAATGGTTCTATTGGTTGTAATGGTTGTAATGGTTCTATTGGTTCTAATGGTTCTATTGGTTGTAATGGCTGTAATGTTTCTAATGGTTGTAATGGTTCTATTGGTTGTAATGGTTGTAATGTTTCTAATGATTTTAATGGTTCTATTGGTTGTAATGGCTGCAATGTTTCTAATGGTTCCAATGGTTCTATTGGTTGTAATGGTTGTAATGATTCCAATGGTTCTAATGGTTCTATTGGTTCTAATGGTTGTAATGGTTCTATTGGTTGTAATGGTTGTAATGTTTCTAATGGTTCTAATGGTTCTATTGGTTGTAATGGCTGCAATGTTTCTAATGGTTCCAATGGTTCTATTGGTTGTAATGGTTCTAATGGTTCTAATGGTTCTATTGGTTGTAATGGTTGTAATGGTTCTATTGGTTGTAATGGTTGTAATGATTCCAATAGTTCTAATGGTTCTATTGGTTCTAATGGTTGTAATGGTTCTATTGGTTGTAATGGTTGTAATGGTTCAATTGGTTCTAATGGTTCTATTGGTTGTAATGGCTGTAATGTTTCTAATGGTTGTAATGGTTCTATTGGTTGTAATGGTTCTGTTGTGTTGTAATGGTTGTAATGGTTCCAATGGTTGTAATGGTTCTATTGGTTGTAATGGTTCTAATGGTTCTATTGGTTCTATTGGTTGTAATGGTTCTATTGGTTGTAATGGCTGTAATGTTTCTAATGGTTGCAATGGTTCTATTGGTTGTAATGGTTCTATTGTGTTGTAATGGCTGTAATAGTTCTAATGATTCTAATGGTTCTAATGGTTCTATTGGTTGTAATGGTTGTAATGCTTCTAATGGTTGTAATGGTTCTATTGGTTGTAATGGTTCTATTTGTTGTAATGGTTGTAATGGTTCTATTGGTTATAATGGCTGTAATGTTTCTAATGGTTCTAATGTTTCTAATGGTTGTAATGGTTCTATTGGTTGTAATGGTTCTAATGGTTCTAATGGTTGTAATGGTTCTATTGGTTGTAATGGTTGTAATGTTTCTAATGGTTCTATTGGTTGTAATGGTTCTAATGGTTCTAATGGTCCTATTGGTTGTAATGGTTGTAATGGTTCTATTGGTTGTAATGGTTGTAATGGTTCTATTGGTTGTAATGGTTCTAATGGTTGTAATGGTTCTATTGGTTGTAACGGTTCTATTGGTTGTAATGGTTGTAATGGTTCTATTGGTTGTAATGGTTCTATTGGTTGTAATGGTTGTAATGGTTCTAATGTTTCTAATGGTTGTAATGGTTCTGTTGGTTGTAATGGTTCTATTGGTTGTAATGGTTGTATTGGTTGTAATGGTTCTATTGGTTGTAATGGTTCTATTGGTTGTAATGGTTCTATTGGTTTTAATGGTTCTAATGTTTCTAATGGTTCTAATGGTTCTATTGGTTGTAATGGTTCTAATGTTTCTAATGGTTGTAATGGTTCTGTTGGTTGTAATGGTTCTATTGGTTGTAATGGTTCTAATGTT
>NW_021941628.1:22500-47500 GCF_902148855.1 Sphaeramia orbicularis
TATGTATATATATATATATATAGAGAGAGAGAGAGAGTCAAAGAGGATCCAAGGCCCAACCGGGCACAGGCCCCCCAAATACAACTGGTCCTGGTCTTACTGGTCCTGGTCTTACTAGTCCTGGTTTTACTGGTTCTGGTCTCACTAGTTTTAGTCTTTGTGGCCCTGGTCTTACTGGTCCTGGTCTAACTGGTCCTGGTCTCCTTCCAGTGGGTCTTACTGGGTCCAAACTGGGCTGTGCTGAAGGTGGATGTGGGGCCTGTACTGTCATGTTGTCCAGACTAAAGGGGGACCAGCAAGTACTGTATCCTTTAACGGTCCTGTGACTTGGTGCTGTTCTCTCATTGGCTGTCAGTCTTTAACTCCTCCCTCATTGGCTGTCAGTCCTTAACTCCTCCCTCATTGGCTGTGACTCTTTAAGCCCTCCCCTCACTGACTGTCACTCTTTAACTCCTCCCCTCATTGGCTGTCAGTCCTTAACTCCTCCCTCATTGTCTGTGACTCTTTGACCCCACCCCTCACTGGCTGTCACTCTTTAACTCCTCCCCTCATTGGCTGTGACCCTTTAACTCCTCCTCTCATTGGCTGTCAGTCTTTAACTCCTCCTCTCATTGGCTGTCAGTCTTTAACTCCTCCCCTCATTGGCTGTCAGTCCTTAACTCCTCCCTCATTGGCTGTGACTCTTTAACCCCACCCCTCACTGGCTGTCACTCTTTAACTCCTCCCCTCATTGGCTGTCAGTCCTTAACTCCTCCCCTCATTGGCTGTGACCCTTTAACTCCTTCTCTCATTGGCTGTCAGTCTTTAACTCCTCCTCTCATTGGCTGTCAGTCTTTAACTCCTCCCCTCAGTCATTACTCTGTTAACGCCTGTCTGGCTCCTCTCTGCTCTCTTCATCTTGTCGCCGTGACGACGGTGGAAGGCATCGGCAGCGTGGCACAAACACTGCACCCAGTTCAGGTTCGACAACAACACACACATAAATATAAATATAAATATAACCCATTGTCTCCAGTTCAGGGTTTTTTTCTTCATCCTTTGAATGGATTGTTTGTTCATTCTTTTCTGTATTTTCTGTTCATTTGTCTTTATTTTGTTGACTGTTTTCTTCCTTGTTTATACCTGTTTTGTTTGGTTGTTTTGTTTGGTTGTTTTCTTCTGTCCTGGTCGTGTTTCTTCCGTTGAATGTGGTTCTGAGTCGTTTCTCTTCTTCTTCTTGCAGGAGCGAATAGCGAAGGCTCACGGTTCTCAGTGTGGGTTCTGTACTCCTGGGATCGTCATGTCCATGTACGCTCTGCTCCGAAACAAGGCCACGCCCACCATGGACGACCTGGATGACGCCTTCCAAGGTAGGTGCACCAAGGCTCACATCACCACCGCCTACGCCTACACCACCTACGCCTACATCACCACCGCCTACGCCTACACCGCCGCCTACGCCTACACCACCACCGCCTATGCCTACACCACCGCCTACGCCTACATCGCCACCGCCTACGCCTACATCACCACCTACGCCTACACCACCTACGCCTACATCCCCACCGCCTACGCCTACACCGCCACCTACGCCTACACCACCACCGCCTATGCCTACACCACCGCCTATGCCTACATCACCACCGCCTACGCCTACACCGCCACCTACGCCTACACCACCACCTACGCCTACACCACCTACGCCTACATCACCACCGCCTATGCCTACACCACCGTCTACACCTACATCACCACAACCTACGCCTACACCACCGCCTACGCCTACATCACCCCCGCCTACGCCTACACCACCGCCTACGCCTACATCACCACCGCCTACGCCTACACCACCGCCTACGCCTACATCACCACCGCCTATGCCTACACCACCGCCTACGCCTACATCACCACCACCTATGCCTACACCACCACCTACGCCTACATCACCACCGCCTACGCCTACATCACCACCGCCTACACCTACGCCTACATCACCACCGCCTATGCCTACATCACCACTGCCTACGTCTACACCACCGCCTACGCCTACATCACCACCGCCTACGCCTACATCACCACCGCCTACATCACCACCACTTACGCCTACACCACCGCCTACGCCTACACCACCTACGCCTACACCACCGCCTACATCACCACCGCCTACGCCTACATCACCACTGCCTACGCCTACACCACTGCCGCCTACGCCTACACCACCGCCTACGCCTACACCACCTACGCCTACGCCTACATCACCGCCGCCTACGCCTACACCGCCGCCTACGCCTACACCACCACCGCCTACGCCTACACCGCCACCTACGCCTACACCACCTACGCCTACATCACCACCGCCTACGCCTACACCGCCGCCTACGCCTACACCACCACCGCCTATGCCTACACCACCGCCTACGCCTACATCACCACCGCCTACGCCTACACCGCCACCTACGTCTACACCGCCACCTACGTCTACACCACCACCTACGTCTACACCACCTACGCCTACATCACCACCGCCTATGCCTACATCGCCACCGCCACCGCCTACGCCTACACCACCGCCTACGCCTACATCACCACCGCCTACGCCTACACCACCGCCTACGCCTACATCACCACCGCCTATGCCTACATCACCACCGCCTACGCCTACACCACCGCCTACGCCTACATCACCACTGCCTATGCCTACACCACCGCCTACGCCTACACCACCGCCTACGCCTACATCACCACTGCCTACGCCTACACCACTGCCGCCTACGCCTACACCACCGCCTACGCCTACACCGCCTATGCCTACATCACCACCACCTACGCCTACACCACCGCCGCCTACGCCTACACCACCGCCTACGCCTACACCACCTACGCCTACATCACCACCGCCTACGCCTACACCACCTACGCCTACATCACCACCGCCTACGCCTACATCACCACCGCCTACGTCTACACCACCGCCTACGCCTACATCACCACTGCCTACCCCTACACCACCGCCTATGCCTACACCACCTACACTTACATCACCACCGCCTACACCTATATCACCACCGCCTATGCCTACATCACCGCTGCCTACACCTACATCACCGCTGCCTATGCCTACACCACCACCTACGCCTACATCACCACCGCCTACGCTTACACCACCGCCTATGCCTACACCACTGCCTACGTCTACATCACCACTTCCTACGCCTACATCACCACTGCCTGCGCCTACACCACTGCCAACGCCTACATCACCACTGCCTACGCCTACACCACTGCCTACGCCTACATCACCACTGCCTACGCCTACACCACCGCCTATACCTACACCTACACCTCTGCCTCTGCCCACAGCTCACCCTAACCTGAACATGTGACTGGTTTCAGGAAACCTGTGTCGGTGCACTGGATACAGACCGATACTGGAGGGATACAGGACATTTACCAAGGTAGGAACACCGCGGAACACACAGGAAACATGTAGAACGCACAGGAAACCTGTAGAACACACATTAAAACATAGAAAACACTGAATAAACATGTTAAAAACATGTTAAAAACATGACAGTGCATTGACGGTTGTTTGTTGTTTGTTGCGTCAGGATGGAGGATGCTGTGGGGGCGGAGCTTCAGGGAACGGCTGCTGTCGGACCAATGGGACAGCAGACACTGAGGTAGGACCACGCCCTTGAATGTGTGGTTGGTTTACACATGATCATATGACCCATCAGGAGGCGGAGTCAAACTGGAGGAAACACATGGGTATGACCTCTTACCCCTGAACCTGACTCTGACCCCTGACCTCTGACCCTGACCCCTGACCCCAGACCCTGACCCCGACCCTGAACCCCTGACCCTGAACCCCTGAACCCCTGAACCCCTGAACCTGACCCTGACCCCAGACCCTGTCCCTGACCCCTGACCTTCAGATGTCCAATCTGAAACACTGACTGAAGGCTCCTTATGTTTCAGGAGGCCACGCCCCTATTCGATGCCAAAGACTTCGTGCCCTTTGACCCCACGCAGGAGGTCATTTTCCCTCCAGAACTGATGGTAAAGACCGACGCCCACTTATGATAAAGATGATGACCCTAATCCTGACCCTGACCCTAACCCTGACCCAGGGCAAACCCAGGCTGACTCTGCTGCTGTTCTTTCCTTCCAGACTCTGAGCAAAGGTCAGAGGTCACAGTCTCTGTGTTTCCATGGCGACCGGACAGTGTGGCTGCAGCCGAACAGTCTGGAAGAGTTACTGAGTCTGAAGTGGAAACACCCAGAAGCCAGAGTGGTGGTGGGCAACACCGAAGTGGGTAAGGAGGACTAACCCTGACCCCAGACCCTAACCCCAGACCCTAACCCTAACCTGAACCCATTCATCCATTCTCTTTCTCTTATCCGGGATCGGGTCACAGGGGTAACAGTCTAAGCAGGGATGCCCAGACTTCCCTCTCCTCAGACTCCTCCCTCTCCTCAGACTCCTCCTCCTGGTGGGACATGCCCGAAACACCTCCCCAGGGAGGAGTCCAGGAGGATCTGAACCTGATGTCTGATCCATCTCAGCTGGTTCCTCTGGATGTGGAGGAGCAGCGGTTCTACTCGGAGCTCCTCCCACATGACTGAGCTCCTCCCCCTATCTGTAAGGGTGGACCCTCCCACCTATCCCTAAGGGGGGTGGACCCACCCACCCTACGGAGGAAACTCATTTGGACCGCTTGTATCCTGGATCTGGTCCTTTTGGTCCTGGATCTGGTCCTTTGGGTCCTGACCCACAGCTCATGACCACAGGTGAGGGTCTGAATGTAGACTGAGGGTAAATCCAGAGCTTCTCCTTTGGGCTCAGCTCCTTCTGAACCACAACAGACCCATACAAGCACTGCAGACGCTGCACCCACCCACCTGTCAGTCTGAACCTCCACCCATCCACCTGTCAATCTGAACCTCCACCCATCCACCTGTCAGTCTGAACCTCCACCCACCCACCTGTCAGTCTGAACCTCCACCCATCCACCTGTCAGTCTGAACCTCCACCCACCCACGTGTCAGTCTAAACCTCCACCCACCCACCTGTCAGTCTGAACCTCCGTCCTTCCCTCACTGTGAACCAGACCCAGATACTGGAACTCCTCCACTGGGGTCAAAGACTCTCCACTGACTCGGAGAGGGCAGACCATCTTTATCTGGTCCAGAACCATGGGCTCGGATTTGGAGGTCCTGATCCTCATCCCAGTCCAAACCGCCCCAGATCACACTGAAGGTCCGGGTTCCTTGAGGCCAACAGGACAACGTCATCTGCAAAAAGCACAGATGAAATCTTGTGGTCCCCAAACTGGACCCCCTCTGGCCCAGACCGGACCCCCTCCGGCCCCAAACTGGACCCCCTTTGGCCCCTGGATGGACCTAGAAATTCTGTCCATAAACATACTGAACAGAACCGGTGCCAAAGGGCAGCCCTGCAGGAGTCCTACATGGACCTGGATCAGGTCTGACTGACTGTGAACCAGACTCCTGCTTCGGTCATACAAGGACCAGACTGCCCTGAGCAGAGGACCCTCGACCCCATACCCCTGAAGCACCCCAAACAGGATACCACGAGGGACACGGTCCAACGCCTTCCACAAAACACATGTGGACCGGTTGGGCGAACTCCCATGAACCCTCAAGCACCTGATGGACAGTGTAGACCTGGTACCGTGTTCCACGACCAGGATGAAAACCACATTGTTCCTCCTGGATTTGAGGTTGGAGTATGGGTCGGATCCTCCTCTCCAGTACCTGGAATAGACTTTCCTCCGGAGGCTGAGGAGTGGGACCCCCCTGTGGGTGGAGCACATCCTCCGGTCCCTCTTCTTAAAAAGGGGGACCACCACCCCAGTCTGCCAATCCAGAGGGACTGTCCCCGACTGCCACGCCATGTTACAGAGACGAGTCCACCAGGACAGTCCTGCACATCCAGACTGAAGGGACTCAGGGTGAACCTCATCCACCCCCGGTGCTCTGTCCAACCACCTGGGACCTGGACCAGTCCACCTCTGAGACCTGGACCAGTCCACCTCTGAGACCTCAGCCTCTGCTTCCTCCATGGAAGACGTGACAGTGGAATGGAGGAGCTCCTCCCAGTATTCCTTCCACCGTCCGACCACACCCCCAGTGGAGGTCAGCTCCTCCCACTTCCACTGTAAACAGTGTTGGTGGTGCACTGCTTCACCTCCTGAGGCATCGGACAGTTTGACAGAATTTCCTTGAGGCCGACCGATAGTCCTCCTCCATGGCCTCCCCAGACTCCATCCAGACCCCAGTTTTTGCCTCCACAACCGCTCGGGCTGCGGTACCCCTGTCCTGCCGGTACCCATCAGCTCCTCTGGAGTCCCACGAGCCAACAAGGCTCCATCAGACTCCTCCTTCAGGTTGACACCATCCCTTCCTTCCGGGGTCCACCACTGGGTTCGGGGATCGCCGCCACGACAGGCACCGCAGACCCTGAGACCACAGCTCCGAGCAGCCGCTTCGATAATGGAGGTGGAGGACATGGTCCACTGGGACTCAATGTCCCCAGCCTCCACCTGGATCTGGAGTCCTGGTGCCACGTGCACTTCTGGACCTCCCTGTGTTGGAACATGGTGTTTGTTCTGGATAAACTGTGACGAGCACAGAAGTCCAAGAACAGAACACCACTGGGGTTCAGATCGGGGGGGCCGTTCCTCCATCACCCCCCTCCAGGTCTCACTGTCGTTGCCCACGTGGGCATTGAAGTCCCCCAGGAGAACAATGGAGTCCCCAGTCGCAGCACCATCCAGCACCCCTCCCGGGGACTCCAAGAAGGCCTGGTACTCTGCACTGCTGTTGGGCCCGTAGGTCCAGACGACAGTGAGGCACCTGTCCCCGACCCGAAGGCGCAGGGACACCACCCTCTGGTTCACCGGGGTGAACTCCAACACATGACGGCTGAGCTGAGGGGCTATGACCACGCCCACACCAGCCCACCGCCTGTCACCAAGGGCAACACCAGAGAAGTGGAGAGTCCAGCCCCTCTGGAGGGGTTGAGTTCCACAGCCCCAGCTGTGTGCGGAGGTGAGTCCCACTAGATCTAGACGGTACATCTGAACCGCCCTCACAAGCTCTGGCCCCTCCCCCCCAGTGACGGGACATTCCATGTCCCTGGGGCCAGACTCTGTGTCCGGGGATCTGGTCGTCTAGCCCCCCTGCTGTCAACTGACACCCAGTCTACATGAACCCGGGCCCTACACCTCCTTCAGTGGGTGGTGAGTCAATCGGAGCATGGGCCCACATTGCTCCTTTGGGCTGGGCCCGGCCAGGCCCTGTGGGCAAAGGCCTGGCCACCAGGTGCTCGCTTACGAGGCCCAACCCCAGGTCTGGCTCCAGGGTGGGGCCCCAGCTGTGCTGTGCCAGGCAACATCACATTTTTTGGATGTTTCTTCTTCATAGGGGGTTTTGAACCCAAAAACCCCTAACCCAAACCCCCTAACCTAAGCCCTAACCCTATCCCAAACCCCTAACCCAAAAATCCCCTAACCCTACCTGTGTCGTTCCTCCTCCTCATTCCTTTCTTCTCTTTCAGGTATTGAAGTGAAGTTTAAGAACATGGTTTATCCAGTCATTCTTTCACCAGCGTTCATTCCTGAACTGAACACAATCAAGCACACAGAGCAAGGTCTGGACCCTGTTATTATCCTGTTATTACCCTGTCATTATCCTGTCATTACCCTGTCATTATCCTGTTATTACCCTGTCATTACCCTGTTATTTCCCTGTCATTACCCTGTTATTACCCTGTTATTATCCTGTCATTACCCTGTCATTACCAAGTTATTTCCCTGTCATTATCCTGTTATTACCCTGCTATTATCATCCTGTTATTACCCTGTCATTATCCTGTCATTACCCTGTCATTACCAAGTTATTTCCCTGTCATTATCCTGTTATTACCCTGTTATTATCCTGTTATTACCCTGTCATTATCCTGTTATTACCCTGTCATTACCCTGTCATTACCCTGTTATTATCCTGTTATTATCCTATTATCCTGTTATTACACTGTTATTATCCTGTTATTACCCTGTTATTACACTGTTATTACCCTGTTATTACCCTGTTATTACGCTGTTATTATCCTGTTATTACTCTGTTGTTCCATGTAAACATACCCTCTGATGGTCACCTGTGACAGGTGGAGGCGTTGCTTTAACCTGTACCAATGTGTGTTCAGGGATCATATTTGGTGCCTCCTGTTCTCTGTGTGTTCTGTGATCATATTTGGTGCCTCCTGTTCTCTGTGTGTTCAGTGATCATATTTGGTGCCTCCTGTTCTGTGTGTGTTCGGGGATCATATTTGGTGCCTCCTGTTCTCTGTGTGTTCTGTGATCATATTTGGTGCCTCCTGTTCTCTGTGTGTTCAGGGATCATATTTGGTGCCTCCTGTTCTCTGTGTTCAGGGATCATATTTGGTGCCTCCTGTTCTCTGTGTGTTCAGGGATCATATTTGGTGCCTCCTGTTCCCTCAGTCTCATGGAGGCGGAGCTTAGGCGGGCTGTGGACTCTCTTCCTCTTCATCAGACCCAGGTCTTCCTCGCAGTACTCGAACAGCTGCGATGGTTCGCAGGACGACAGATCCGCAACGTGGCGGTGAGTTCAGAAACAGAACAGAGTATGGGGTCAGGGTTAGGGTTAGGGTTAGCCCTGGGATTAGGGGTTTGGGTTAGGGTTAGCCCTGGGATTAGGGGTTTGGGTTAGGGTTAGGGTTAGCCCTGGGATTAGGGGTTTGGGTTAGGGTTAGGGTTAGCCCTGGGATTAAGGGTTTGGGTTAGGGTTAGCCCTGGGATTAGGGGTTTGGGTTAGGGTTAGGGTTAGCCCTGGGATTAGGGGTTTGGGTTAGGGTTAACCCTGGGATTAGGGGTTTGGGTTAGGGTTAGCCCTGGGATTAGGGGTTTGGGTTAGGGTTAGCCCTGGGATTAGGGGTTTGGGTTAGGGTTAGCCCTGGGATTAGGGGTTTGGGTTTGGGTTAGCCCTGGGATTAGGGGTTTGGGTTAGGGTTAGCCCTGGGATTAAGGGTTTGGGTTAGGGTTAGCCCTGGGATTAGGGGTTTGGGTTAGGGTTAGGGTTAGCCCTGGGATTAGGGGTTTGGGTTAGGGTTAACCCTGGGATTAGGGGTTTGGGTTAGGGTTAGCCCTGGGATTAGGGGTTTGGGTTTGGGTTAGGGTCAGGGTTAGCCCTGGGATTAGGGGTTTGGGTTAGGGTTAGCCCTGGGATTAGGGGTTTGGGTTTGGGTTAGTCCTGGGATTAGGGGTTTGCGTTAGGGTTAAGGTTAGCCCTGGGATTAAGGGTTTGGGTTTGGGTTAGCCCTGGGATTAGGGGTTTGGGTTAGGGTTAGGGTTAGCCCTGGGATTAGGGGTTTGGGTTTGGGTTAGGGTTAACCCTGGGATTAGGGGTTTGGGTTAGGGTTAGCCCTGGGATTAGGGGTTTGGGTTTGGGTTAGCCCTGGGATTAGGGGTTTGGGTTAGGGTTAGCCCTGGGATTAGGGGTTTGGGTTAACCCTGGGATTAGGGGTTTGAGTTAGGGTTAGGGTTAGCCCTAGGATTCGGGGTTTGGGTTTGAGTTAGGGTTAGGGTTAGTCCTGGACATCAGAACATGAAGGTACTGACTCAGACCTTTCTGATTTGTGTATGTTTGGTTGCCATGGTTACAGGCGGTGGGTGGAAACATCATGACTGCCAGTCCCATCTCAGACCTGAATCCAGTGTTTATGGCAGCAGGTGTCAAACTGACACTGATGGACAAAGGTACGAGCTAAGAGTTTAAACTGGATTACACTTTAACTGCGTCAGTGCTAACCTTCAGCTCTTATTGGTGTTAAATTCTTCAGATTACGATGGGAACTAAACTCTGATAAACGTATGAACGTACGCTCCGACACCTGTGTGTGTTTGAACTAATAATGCAAACATTGTCTGAGCAGGGGTGGAGTTCCTCACAGATCCATCCTGGTTCCACTGAGCTTGTCAGGGTTGGGGTTAGTTTTAGGGTTAGGGTTCAGGATGCTGGAGCCTGTCCTGGGTTAGGGTTCAGGATGCTGGAGCCTGTCCTGGGTTAGGGTTCAGGATGCTGGAGCCTGTCCTGGGTTAGGGTTCAGGATGCTGGAGCCTGTCTTAGGTTCCTTTGGGAGAAGGTCGGGTACCGGAGCACCTCGAAATGGACTATATGACCCCTGAACCTCCTGTTGCCATGGAGATGAGGCCTCAAACACTGTCTAAGATCTTCTGTTCTTGTCTGTTTTGTCACACACGCACACACACACACACACACACACGCACGCACGCACACACACACACATACACACACGCACGCACGCACGCACACACACACCTATACATGTTTTTGTGCCCGGTGAGGACCTCATTTCAGCGTTTTCTAGAACCTGCCGCGTGAGGACCTCACTTCAAATATGAATTAAAGGCATATTTTAACAGATAAAAATTTGATTTTAAGTCACAATTTTCGGGGAGACCTTGGTCTCCCTGAAATCACCTTAATTATCAAAATTTCACAGTTTTATTTTTGTCAGGTCTTCCCCCCCCGTGGGGACATTCCCATTATGTCATATCATAAACCACCAGCAGGTGTCACTGAACAAAGGATCAAAGTAAAAAGTAAAATAAATAAATAAATAAATAAAATAATAATAAAAACAGTAATAATAATAATAAGTTCAAATCCAATAAAATTAAAAAAGTATGCATGTACAGTTTATTACTTTTTATCTTAGAATTATGAGTTTTTACCTCCTAATTACAACTTTTTATCTCATAATTATTAAATTCATTCACTCATTCATTTTCTGAACCCACTTTATCCTCACTAGGGTCACGGGGGTCACTTGGAGCCTATCCCAACTACATATGGGTGAAGGCGGGTTCACCCTGGACAAGTCTCCAGTTCATCTCAGACTGAACATATAGAGACAAACAATCACTGTCACATTCACACCTATGGGGGATTTAGATGAACCCATTAACCTATCAGTGCATGTGTTTGGATGGTGGGAGGAAGCCGGAGTACCAGAGAGAACCCACGCAGACACGGGGAGAACATGCAAACTCCACACAGAAAGGACCCACCCCCTGTTGACTGGTGTTGGAATGGAACCCAGGACCTTCTGTCTGTGAGGCACCAGTGCTAACCACTGCACCACCGTGTCGCCCGTTATTAAATTCAATTCAATTCAAAAAACTTTATTTGTCTCCAAGAGGCAATTCAAGGCACACAGAGCAGCATTTCAAGCAAAGAACAAAGGATGAAAGTAAAAATAAAAATAAATAAATAAATAAATAAAATAGTAATAAGTTCAAATGCATTCATTCATTTTCTGAACCCACTTTATCCTCACTAGGGTCACGGGGGTCACTTGGAGCCTATCCCAACTACATATGGGTGAAGGCGGGTTCACCCTGGACCAGTCTCCAGTTCATCTCAGACTGAACATATAGAGACAAACAATCACTGTCACATTCACACCTATGGGGGATTTAGATTAACCAATTAACCTATCAGTGCATGTGTTTGGATGGTGGGAGGAGCCAGAGTACCAGAGAGAACCCACACAGACACGGGGAGAACATGCAAACTCCACACAGAAAGGTCCCACCGCACATCGACTGGTGTTGGAATGGAACCCAGGACCTTCTGTCTGTGAGGCACCAGTGCTAACCACTGCACCACCGTGTCGCCCTACCTTTCATTTTCTTCCTCCTCCCAGTCTCAGTAACACCTGAGCTGTCACACAGAACCAGACTTTTGGAGTCCCCACCCTGACTATGCCCCTCCCCCATCCCACTGTGTTTTTCAGCAAGAGGGACCTAACTGTGTGGAAGCCCATTTCTGCCAGTGAAGAAAAGTGAAAAAACAAAACAAAACTGTGAGATACAAATTCATAATTATGAGATAAAAAGTCATATACTGTACATGCATACTGGGGTTTTTTTTAAATTGCATTTGAACTTTTTTTTTTTTCTTCACTGGCAGAAATGGGCTTCCACACAGTTAGGTCCCTCTTGCTGAAAAACACAGTGGGATGGGGGAGGGGCATAGTCGGGGTGGGGACTCCAAAAGTCTGGTTCTGTGTGACAGCTCAGGTGTTACTGAGACTGGGAGGAGGAAGAAAATGAAAGGTAGCTGTCAGCTGAAATGTCCCTGGTTCGTGTCCCGGTTAGGGCACCTGGGATCTTTCTGCGTAGAGTTTGCATGTTCTCCTGTGCAGCGTGGGTTCTCACTGGTTTCTCCAGCTTCCTCCCACAGTCCAAAAACATGCTGAGGTTACCTGATTACTGTAAATTGTCTGTAAGTGTGAATGAGAGTGTGCTTGGTTGTATGTCTGTATGTGTGGCCCTGTGATGGACCCTGCCTTTGCCCCAGTCGGCTGGGATAGGCTCCAGCACCCCCCCGCGACCCTGAAAAGGATTAAGCCATATAGATAATGGATGGATGAACTCTATTCTCAATATTAACAATTTCTTCATTTGTACCATTTATATTTTGTTTTTTTTTTGTTTTACAACAGTGAAAGAAAAGAGTATATGTCTTATTTGTGGGGCGACCATGGCCATCACCAAGGCTGGGAGGAAAAATGAAAGACAGGCAGGTAAATTTGGTTGGCCTATGCCCTAAATGACAGAGAAACTTTAGATTCCATCAACAGAGGTCAATATGTCTCTGAAGCAAACAGGACACTCATTCCCGTCATGATGCTAATGGACAAGAACAGCACAAATAGTGTGAGAAGGAGATGCTGGATTAAAGGCCAAGAAGACTATTGATCTAGCATTAAGAAGTACTGGAAGGGTAGCTGTGGGACAATGATCAGCTGAAATATGGCTACTGCCGTTACAGTTGTAGATAAAAGCATGTGCTTGCATTATGTCTTTATTTACTACCACCACACCAGGAAGAGCAAGAGGCAACAGTGGCTCCACTTTTTAGAATCACTGATGAAAGTGTTGGTGCTGGTGGTCCTGTTAGCAGAGCAGCTACACGAGTCAGCATGTGAAGAAGCAGAAATGCTAACACATCCAAATGATCATCTCTGAAATAAAGTGCTAGCATAGGTAATCCTGTTAGCAGAGCAGTTAAGCCACAAAATAATACAGCATCCAAATGAGGTGGACCAGGACTTCCTGAAAGCAGCAGGGCAAAGGCAGAATGCATGGGTAGTTTTGGACCAGGCCACATCAGTTACTTGAGGCCTCAATATATAATTTTAAAAATTTACAAAAAATACTCTTTAATGTCAAGGTGAAATGTCTGTAACATGCTTTGGTCAAAATCCTCTGGAGCAGCCCCGCCCCCATCTGCCCGTCTGAACCCCACTGTTCAACATCCTCTGTTTTGGAGCCTGCTCCTGTCAGACCCATCCACTGCTCCCCTCTTCCATCTCTGAACTCACTCAACAGAAGGCCAGTGTGTCTGGTGCTTGTGACAAAACCTGTACACCTTCACAGTGATAGATCTAAGTCTGTAGGTGAAAATACTGAGAGGGGACACGGTAAAATCCTCATGGAGCCACTTGAGATGTCACAGATGGACCCAGAATCTAAACAGCTTGTTGAATCATATGATGTTTGACTGAGGCAGCTCACAAAAAACTCAATGGGATGTCTTATTTCAAGGTTTGTGGACTGATAACACACCAGAGACCTATATTTAAGTGTACAAGCACTGAAAAAGGGACATTTTCATAATAGGCCCCCTTTGCATCCATCATTAAGACATAGAAGGAATATGGCACATGCTTACATCTACCTAGAGTCGGCTGTCCTCATATCCTGAGTGACCATGCAAGAAGGAGACTAGTGAGGGAGGCCACCAGTGGATACCCTGAGTTAAACGCTTTAGGAACTGTGGTGGGACAGACTGTGCATACAACACCTGTTATCTGTTCCATGTTGAACAGGTTGGTGTGCACAAAACTACAGAATTCTGAAGTTTGAAGTGCATTAAAAGCCCTCAAGCTCTTATAAATATAATGATAATATTAATTTATAAAGATTAATATAAATGGTACAAATGAAGAAATTGTTAATATTGAGAATAGAGTTCATCCATCCATTATCTATATGGCTTAATCCTTTTCAGAGTCGCAGGGGGGTGCTGGAGCCTATCCCAGCCGACTGGGGCAAAGGCAGGGTCCATCACAGGGCCACACATACAGACATACAACCAAGCACACTCTCATTCACACTTACGGACAATTTACAGTAATCAGGTAACCTCAGCATGTTTTTGGACTGTGGGAGGAAGCTGGAGAAACCAGTGAGAACCCACGCTGCACAGGAGAACATGCAAACTCCACGCAGAAAGATCCCAGGTGCCCTAACCGGGACACGAACCAGGGATCTTCTAGATGTGAGACAATGCTGCTAACCACCGAGCCACCGTGCAGCCCAGAATAGAGTTCAGTTCATTCATTTAGTTTATCTGGTCATTTATTTGAACCTGGTACAATGACATTTCAGCTGACAGCTACCTTTCATTTTCTTCCTCCTCCCAGTCTCAGTAACACCTGAGCTGTCACACAGAACCAGACTTCTGGAGTCCCCACCCCGACTATGCCCCGACTGTTGTGTCACACAGAACCAGACTTTTGGAGTCCCCACCCCGACTATGCCCCTCCCCCATCCCACTGTGTTTTTCAGCAAGAGGGACCTAACTGTGTGGAAGCCCATTTCTGCCAGTGAAGAAAAGTGAAAAAACAAAACAAAACTGTGAGATACAAATTCATAATTATGAGATAAAAAGTTGTATTTATGAGATAAAAAGTCATATACTGTACATGCATACTGGGTTTTTTTTTAAATTGCATTTGAACTTTTTTTTTTTTTCACTGGCAGAAATGGGCTTCCACACAGTTAGGTCCCTCTTGCTGAAAAACACAGTGGGATGGGGGAGGGGCATAGTCGGGGTGGGGACTCCAAAAGTCTGGTTCTGTGTGACAGCTCAGGTGTTACTGAGACTGGGAGGAGGAAGAAAATGAAAGGTAGCTGTCAGCTGAAATGTCATTGTACCAGGTTCAAATAAATGACCAGATAAACTAAATGAATGAACTGAACTCTATTCTGGGCTGCACGGTGGCTCGGTGGTTAGCAGCATTGCCTCACATCTAGAAGACCCCTGGTTCACGTCCCGGTTAGGGCACCTGGGATCTTTCTGCGTGGAGTTTGCATGTTCTCCTGTGCAGCGTGGGTTCTCACTGGTTTCTCCAGCTTCCTCCCACAGTCCAAAAACATGCTGAGGTTACCTGATTACTGTAAATTGTCCGTAAGTGTTCATAATTATGAGATAAAAAAGTTGTAATTATGAGATAAAAAGTCATATACTGTACATGCATACTTGTTTTTTTATTTTATTGCATTTGAACGTATTATTATTTTATTTTATTTTATTTATTTTTACTTTTTATTTTCATCCTTTGTTCTTTGCTTGAAATGCAAATTTTTGAATTGAATTGAACTGAAGTTAATAATGGGTGACACGGTGGTGCAGTGGTTAGCACTGGTGCCTCACAGGCAGAAGGTCCTGGGTTCGATTCCAACAAAAAAACTCTTCCTCCCACTCCTCATGAAAACAGTATTTTTTCTGCCATAGTTCTTCTAGCTCCCAAGTCCCAGTCATTACTGTACCCACTTGTTAGCTTACAGCACAATACTGAACTTTGAATTCAATACAGTCGTTAGGCAGAGCTCAGTGGTGACTCGTTCTATTTTTACAACATGCCCTGTGGGCGACTCATGTGGTCCGTACCGGCAAACAGGTGCTGGTGGGCACCGTGATGGCTACCTCTGTATTAGATTATATTGTAGGGTGTTGGTGGATAGGTAGGCAGAGTTTGAATTCTTCTTGTTATCAAAAACATTGTTCTGAAGCTCAGTTCTGAGGCTGTTCTGTACGCAGCAAAGTAACTGGAAGCAACAAATATAACAATTCTGGATCAGCAAACATTAACTTTGGGCAAAAATACCACTTTAGGTCGTGGATAATGTGATTGTCCAAACAGATACAGACACAGATACAGATAACACTATACTCGCTCATCCCTACTTGTTGTGGCTTCAGTTGAATGGAAGACCTAAAGATAGACTCAGGCACAGCATTTAACATCTAAGGTGAGTTTAATGAGGGAAAAAGTTAGCAGGATCATGGTAGGGAGAGGGATTTGATGATGGCAGAGGCAAGAAGGCAGACAGATGAGTGTTGTGGAGCAGGGGTAATGGAGGAGGGTTGTAAAAGGGCAGGTTTAAAGTGAAGGGTGGCAGGGGGGTGGAGCCAGCAGACACAGGAAGCCTGAGAACCATGGAAAAGGCAAGTTAGGCAAATACCAAAGGTAGCATGAATAATTAGACCATAACTAATACAATACTACAACTACTACCACTCTTAGAATTCCACAAACATGGACACTGAATGTGGTTGTGTTTGCCCACTGTTGGAATTCATCAGATATTAAGTTATAGCTATTGACCTACTGACTTAAACAGCAATCTACCACAACTCTGTCTACAACCAAATATTTGAACTCAAATACCATAAAACAAAACAAAGATCTGAGTTTAACACTTTTCTAATATTAAACATTTCATAAAGGTGATTCATGGGTTGAAAAAATATGTCAATACATGTGATAGGACATTTAATCTGTAAATTTTCTTTTTTATTTTATTTTATTTTATTTAAATAATGAAATTAATGTTATTAAAATTCTAATTAACAAATAGAATTTGGAGGTTGAAAAAATGTTTTTAAATGTTATTTTTAGTTTATTATTATTAATATTATTATTATTATTATTATTATTATTATTATTATTATTATTGTTATTATTATTACGATTATTATTATCATTATTATTATTATTTATATTATTATTATTATTATTATTATTATTATTATTATTATTATTTTTATTATGATCATTATTATCATTATTATTATTTATATTATTATTATTATTATTATTATTATTATTATTATTATTATTATCATCATCATCATCATTATTATTATTATTATTATTATCATTATGATTATTATTATCATTATTATTATTATTTCTATTATTATTATTATTATTATTATTATTATTATTATTATTATTATTATTATCATTATCATCATTATTATTATTATTATAGATTTAATAATTAAATCCTGTGTATCTTTGGTCAAAAAGCAAAAAGTTTAAAATCTATTCCCAAACTGCAGTACTATTTTTGACCTGTAGGGTCGTGAATCGCTAGTGAGTGAACAAACAGTGACACACACAACCGGAACACCTGACCTGGTGGGGACTGCAGTACTCTGTGTGACCACCATGGGCGCATAGTTATACACACACACAGATTTTTTCATGTGAATAGGCCCCATGAGGACTTTTGAGAAAACTACACCAGCCATGTTTAAATGTAGTTTTAAAGCCTCTAGTGGTGATTTGCCCGTGGGGACCTCATTTTTGGTCCCCACGGGGACACGAGTCCCCACCGGTCCATGTGCAGTCAGGTCAAAGTCCCCACCGGGTAGCAAAAACAAGAACACACACACACACAGACACACCCCTTTTGTGAATATGGATCTCTGTGATTGGCTGTTTGCTGCTGAAGTGTCTCCTGGGACTTGCAGTCTAACAGAGATGGTCTTCTTTCAGATGGGAGTCGCCTGGTTCAGATGGACAGCAGGTTTTTCACTGGGTACAGGAGGACGGCTCTGCGACCACAGGAGGTCCTGGTGTCACTGGAGATCCCCTACAGCAAGAAGGTAAGACAAGCGTCACCGTGGAAACCCTAACCCTAACCCCAACCCTAACCCTGACCCCCCACCAGCCCCAGACCACTAAGTGTTCTGTGTTTGGGTTGTCGTCTGCAGACCCAGTTCATGTCGGCCTTTAAACAGTCACCACGGCGTGAAGATGACATCAGCATCGTCACGGCGGCGATGAGCGTCACCTTCAGTCCTGACACCAGTTTAGTGGAGGAACTGAAACTGAGTTATGGAGGAATGGCACCGACAACCGTCCTGGCAGAGAGGACCGCAAAGGAACTGATAGGACGGTAAGGGACTGGGACTGAAGGTAAGGGACTGAGACTGAAGGTAAGGGACTGGGACTGAAGGTAAGGGACTGAGACTGAAGGTAAGGGACTGGGACTGAAGGTAAGGGACTGAGACTGAAGGTAAGGGACTGAGACTGAAGGTAAGGGACTGGGACTGAAGGTAAGGGACTGGGACTGAAGGTAAGGGACTGAGACTGAAGGTAAGGGACTGGGACTGAAGGTAAGGGACTGAGACTGAAGGTAAGGGACTGGGACTGAAGGTAAGGGACTGAGACTGAAGGTAAGGGACTGGGACTGAAGGTAAGGGACTGAAACTGAAGGTAAGGGACTGGGACTGAAGGTAAGGGACTGAGACTGAAGGTAAGGGACTGGGACTGAAGGTAAGGGACTGAGACTGAAGGTAAGGGACTGAGACTGAAGGTAAGGGACTGGGACAGAAGATAAGGGACTGGGACTGAGACTGAAGGTAAGGGACTGGGACTGAAGGTAAGGGACTGAGACTGAAGGTAAGGGACTGGGACTGAAGGTAAGGGACTGAGACTGAAGGTAAGGGACTGGGACAGAAGATAAGGGACTGGGACTGAGACTGAAGGTAAGGGACTGGGACTGAAGGTAAGGGACTGGGACAGAAGGAAAGGGACTGGGACTGAAGGTAAGGGACTGGGACTGAAGATAAGGGACTGGGACTGAAGGTTTGGGACTGGGACTGAAGGTAAGGGACTGGGACAGAAGGTATGGGACTGGGACTGAAGGTAAGGGGCTGGGACTGAAGATAAGGGACTGAGACTGAAGGTAAGGGACTGAGACTGAAGGTAAGGGACTGGGACTGAAGGTAAGGGACTGAGACTGAAGGTAAGGGACTGGGACAGAAGGTAAGGGACTGGGACTGAAGGTAAGGGACTGAGACTGAAGGTAAGGGACTGGGACTGAAGGTAAGGGACTGAGACTGAAGGTAAGGGACTGAGACTGAAGGTAAGGGACTGAGACTGAAGGTAAGGGACTGGGACTGAAGGTAAGGGACTGAGACTGAAGGTAAGGGACTGGGACAGAAGATAAGGGACTGGGACTGAGACTGAAGGTAAGGGACTGGGACTGAAGGTAAGGGACTGAGACTGAAGGTAAGGGACTGAGACTGAAGGTAAGGGACTGGGACTGAAGGTAAGGGACTGAGACTGAAGGTAAGGGACTGGGACAGAAGATAAGGGACTGGGACTGAGACTGAAGGTAAGGGACTGGGACTGAAGGTAAGGGACTGGGACTGAAGATAAGGGACTGGGACTGAAGGAAAGGGACTGGGACTGAAGGTAAGGGACTGGGACAGAAGGAAAGGGACTGGGACTGAAGGTAAGGGACTGGGACTGAAGATAAGGGACTGGGACAGAAGGAAAGGGACTGGGACTGAAGGTAAGGGACTGGGACTGAAGGTAAGGGACTGGGACAGAAGGAAAGGGACTGGGACTGAAGGTAAGGGACTGGGACTGAAGATAAGGGACTGGGACTGAAGGTTTGGGACTGGGACTGAAGGTAAGGGACTGGGACTGAAGGTAAGGGACTGAGACTGAAGGTAAGGGACTGGGACTGAAGGTAAGGGACTGAGACTGAAGGTAAGGGACTGGGACTGAAGGTAAGGGACTGGGACTGAAGGTAAGGGACTGAGACTGAAGGT
The DNA here is from genome assembly GCF_902148855.1 of Sphaeramia orbicularis. Lineage (NCBI taxonomy): Eukaryota > Metazoa > Chordata > Actinopteri > Kurtiformes > Apogonidae > Sphaeramia > Sphaeramia orbicularis. The sequence continues at coordinate 42,256 of NW_021941628.1, forward strand.
AAGGGACTGAGACTGAAGGTAAGGGACTGGGACAGAAGATAAGGGACTGGGACTGAGACTGAAGGTAAGGGACTGAGACTGAAGGTAAGGGACTGAGACTGAAGGTAAGGGACTGGGACTGAAGGTAAGGGACTGAGACTGAAGGTAAGGGACTGGGACAGAAGATAAGGGACTGGGACTGAGACTGAAGGTAAGGGACTGGGACTGAAGGTAAGGGACTGGGACAGAAGGTAAGGGACTGAGACTGAAGGTAAGGGACTGGGACTGAAGGTAAGGGACTGGGACAGAAGGAAAGGGACTGGGACTGAAGGTAAGGGACTGGGACTGAAGATAAGGGAATGGGACTGAAGGTTTGGGACTGGGACTGAAGGTAAGGGACTGGGACAGAAGGTATGGGACTGGGACTGAAGGTAAGGGGCTGGGACTGAAGATAAGGGACTGAGACTGAAGGTAAGGGACTGAGACTGAAGGTAAGGGACTGGGACTGAAGGTAAGGGACTGGGACTGAAGGTAAGGGACTGGGACTGAAGGTAAGGGACTGAGACTGAAGGTAAGGGACTGGGACTGAAGGTAAGGGACTGGGACTGAAGGTAAGGGACTGAGACTGAAGGTAAGGGACTGGGACTGAGACTGAAGGTAAGGGACTGGGACTGAAGGTAAGGGACTGAGACTGAAGGTAAGGGACTGAGACTGAAGGTAAGGGACTGGGACAGAAGGTAAGGGACTGAAACTGAAGGTAAGGGACTGGGACAGAAGGTAAGGGACTGGGACTGAAGGTAAGGGGCTGGGACTGAAGATAAGGGACTGGGACAGAAGGTAAGGAACTGGGACTGAAGGTAAGGGACTGGGACTGAAGATAAGGGACTGGGACTGAAGGTAAGGGACTGGGACAGAAGGTAAGGGACTGGGACTGAAGGTAAGGGACTGGGACTGAAGATAAGGGACTGGGACAGAAGGTATGGGACTGGGACTGAAGGTAAGGGACTGGGACTGAAGATAAGGGACTGGGACTGAGACTGAAGGTAAGGGACTGGGACTGAAGGTAAGGGACTGGGACAGAAGGTAAGGGACTGAGACTGAAGGTAAGGGACTGGGACAGAAGGTAAGGGACTGGGACTGAGACTGAAGGTAAGGGACTGGGACTGAAGGTAAGGGACTGGGACAGAAGGTAAGGGACTGAAACTGAAGGTAAGGGACTGGGACTGAAGGTAAGGGACTGGGACAGAAGGTAAGGGACTGAGACTGAAGGTAAGGGACTGGGACAGAAGGTAAGGGACTGGGACTGAGACTGAAGGTAAGGGACTGGGACTGAAGGTAAGGGACTGGGACAGAAGGTAAGGGACTGAAACTGAAGGTAAGGGACTGGGACTGAAGGTAAGGGACTGGGACAGAAGGTAAGGGACTGGGACTGAAGGTAAGGGGCTGGGACTGAAGATAAGGGACTGGGACAGAAGGTAAGGAACTGGGACTGAAGGTAAGGGACTGGGACTGAAGATAAGGGACTGGGACTGAAGGTAAGGGACTGGGACTGAAGATAAGGGACTGGGACAGAAGGTAAGGGACTGGGACTGAAGGTAAGGGACTGGGACTGAAAGTAAGGGACTGGGACTGAAGATAAGGGACTGGGACTGAGACTGAAGGTAAGGGACTGGGACTGAAGTTATGGGACTGGGACTGAAGGTAAGGGACTGGGACTGAAGGTAAGGAACTGGGACAGAAGGTAAGGGACTGGGATTGAAGGTAAGGGACTGGGACTGAAGGTAAGGAACTGGGACTGAAGATAAGGGACTGGGACTGAAGGTAAGGAACTGGGACAGAAGGTAAGGGACTGGGACTGAAGGTAAGGGACTGGGACTGAAGTTATGGGACTGAAGGTATGGGACTGGGACTGAAGGTAAGAAACTTGGACTGAAGGTAAGGGACTGGGACTGAAGGTATGGGACTGGGACTGAAGATAAGGGACTGGGACTGAAGGTAAGGAACTGGGACAGAAGGTAAGGGACTGGGACTGAAGATAAGGGACTGGGACTGAAGGTAAGGAACTGGGACAGAAGGTAAGGGACTGGGACTGAAGGTAAGGGACTGGGACTGAAGTTATGGGACTGAAGGTATGGGACTGGGACTGAAGGTAAGAAACTTGGACTGAAGGTAAGGGACTGGGACTGAAGGTATGGGACTGGGACTGAAGTTATGGGACTGGGACTGAAGGTAAGGGACTGGGACTGAAGGTAAGGGACTGGGACTGAAGTTATGGGACTGGGACTGAAGGTAAGGGACTGGGACTGAAGGTATGGGACTGGGACTGAAGTTATGGGACTGGGACTGAAGGTAAGGAACTGGGACTGAAGGTAAGGGACGGGGCCTGAAGGTAAGGGACTGGGACTGAAGTTATGGGACTGGGACTGAAGGTAAGGAACTGGGACTGAAGTTATGGGACTGGGACTGAAGGTAAGGGACTGGGACTGAAGGTAAGGTACTGGGACTGAAGGTATGGGACTGGGACTAAAGGTAAGGGACTGTGACTGAAAATAAGGGACTGGGACTGAAGGTATGGGACTGGGACTGAAGGTAAGGGACTGGGACTGAGACTGAAGGTAAGGGACTGGGACTGAAGGTAAGGGACTGGGACTGAAGATAAGGGACTGGGACTGAAGGTAAGGAACTGGGACAGAAGGTAAGGGACTGGGACTGAAGGTAAGGGACTGGGACTGAAGTTATGGGACTGAAGGTATGGGACTGGGACTGAAGGTAAGAAACTGGGACTGAAGGTAAGGGACTCGGACTGAAGGTATGGGACTGGGACTGAAGTTATGGGACTGGGACTGAAGGTAAGGGACTGGGACTGAAGTTATGGGACTGGGACTGAAGGTAAGGGACTGGGACGGAAGGTAAGGGACTGGGACTGAAGATAAGGAACTGGGACTGAAGGTAAGGGACGGGGCCTGAAGGTAAGGGACTGGGACTGAAGTTATGGGACTGGGACTGAAGGTAAGGGACTGGGACTGAAGGTAAGGTACTGGGACTGAAGGTATGGGACTGGGACTAAAGGTAAGGGACTGTGACTGAAAATAAGGGACTGGGACTGAAGGTATGGGACTGGGACTGAAGGTAAGGGACTGGGACTGAAGGTAAGGAACTGGGACTGAAGGTATGGGACTGGGACTGAAGGTAAGGGACTGGGACTGAAGTTATGGGACTGGGACTGAAGGTAAGGGACACCACCACAGGTGGACCCCTTTTGTACTGTATCACTGATGCTTAACCCTAACCCTTATGTTCTGATGTCGTCAAGGCCGTGGGGGGAGGAGCTTCTGCAGGCGGCCTGTTCCTCATTGGCTGAGGAGATGACCCTCGACCCCTCTGCGCCCGGTGGCATGGTGACGTACCGACGAACTTTGACCCTCAGCCTCTTCTACAAGTTCTACCTGACTGTTCTGCTGAAGCTCCGAGACCAGGTCTGGGTCTAACCCTAACCCAGGTCTAACCCTAACTCTAGCCCAGGTCCAGGTCTAACCCTAAACCTGACCCAGGTCTAACCCTAACCCAGGTCCAGGTCTAACCCTAACCCTAGCCCAGGTCCAGGTCTAACCCTAACCCTAACCCTAGCCCAGGTCCAGGTCTAACCCTAAACCTAACCCAGGTCTAACCCTAACCCTAGCCCAGGTCCAGGTCTAACCCAAACCCTAGCCCAGGTCCAGGTCTAACCCTAATCCAGGTTCTTAACCACTGACCCATCAACAGGTTCTTAACCAGTCCAGTTCTGGTTGGTGGTTCCACATGTTCATGCTGTGTGGGTTTCAGGGTCTGGATGTGGAAGAGGTGCGGTCCGACTGTCTGAGCGCCACACAGATCTACCATCAGGAGACCCCGTCCAGCGTTCAGGTCTATCAGGTACACAAAACAAACGCTCCCCTGATCTTACACCAAACAAACACAGGAGGAACTGAAACCTAGAACCAGTGCAAACCACCAAAGGACCATAGGAGTCCAGTACCAGGTCCTAGTACTTGGAGCCCAGCACCAGGTCCCAGTACAGGAGTCCAGTACCAGGTCCTAGTACTGGAGCCCAGCACCAGGTCCCAGTACAGGAGTCCAGTACCAGGTCCCAGTACAGGAGTCCAGTACCAGGTCCTAGTACTGGAGCCCAGCACCAGGTCCCAGTACAGGAGTCCAGTACCAGGTCTCAGTACTGGAGTCCAGTACCAGGTCCCAGTACAGGATCCCAGTCCCCCCCTTCATCTTCAAACAGGGACACTGACCCCTGGTCCTAGTCCTCATGTCTACCTCTGTCCATCCTGTAGGAGGTGCCACAGGGTCAACACCTAGACGACGTAGTGGGCCGTCCCATCATGCACCTGTCAGCGCTGAAACAGGCGACTGGGGAGGCGGTCTACTGCGACGACATCCCACTGTACGAAAATGAACTGTACCTGGCACTGGTCACCAGCACCAAAGCCCATGCCCACATCCTGTAAGAACACCTGTCCAACACCTGTCTGTCCAACACCTGTCTGTCCAACACCTGTGTCCAACACCTGTCTGTCCAACACCTGTCTGTCCAACACCTGTGTCCAACACCTGTAACACCTGTCCAACACCTGTAACACCTGTCCAACACCTGTCCAACACCTGTAACACCTGTCCAACACCTGTCCAACATCTGTAACACCTGTCCAACATCTGTAACACCTGTCCAACACCTGTAACACCTGTCCAACACCTGTCCAACATCTGTAACACCTGTCCAACATCTGTAACACCTGTCCAACACCTGTCTGTCCAACACCTGTCCAACACCTGTCTGTCCAACACCTGTGTCCAACACCTGTCTGTCCATCACCTGTCCAACACCTGTCTGTCCAACACCTGCCTGTCCAACACCTGTCTGTCCAACACCTGCCTGTCCAACACCTGTCTGTCCAACACCTGTCCGATACCTGTCTGTCCAACACCTGTGTCCAACACCTGTCTGTCCATCACCTGTCCAACACCTGTCTGTCCAACACCTGCCTGTCCAACACCTGTCTGTCCCACACCTGTCCAACAACTGTCTGTCCAACACTTGTGTCCAACACCTGTCTGTCCAACACCTGTGTCCAACACCTGTCTGTCCAACACCTGTCTGTCCAACACCTGTGTCCAACACCTGTCTGTCCAACACCTGTCCGATACCTGTCTGTCCAACACCTGTGTCCAACACCTGTCTGTCCATCACCTGTCCAACACCTGTCTGTCCAACACCTGC
>NW_021941628.1:50000-172500 GCF_902148855.1 Sphaeramia orbicularis
CTCTCTGACCTCTCTCTGACCTCTCTCTGACCTCTCTCTCTCTCTCACCTCTGTCTCACCTGTCTCTCTCACCTGTTTCTCTCTCACCTGTCTGTCTCCCACCTGTCTCTCTCTTACCTGTCTCTCTCTCACCTGTCTCTCTCACCTGTCTCTCTCACCTCTCTCTCTCTCTCCCCTCTCTCTCCCCTCTCTCTCTCTCTCTCTCACCTCTCTCTCACCTGTCCATCTCACCTGTCTCTCTCTCACCTGTCTCTCTCACCTGTCTCTCTCTCTCTCACCTCTCTCTCACCTCTCTCTGACCTCTCTCTCTCACCTCTGTCTCACCTGTCTCTCTCTCTCTCACCTCTCTCTCACCTCTCTCTCTCTCTCACCTCTGTCTCACCTGTCTCTCTCACCTGTTTCTCTCTCACCTGTCTGTCTCCCACCTGTCTCTCTCTTACCCGTCTCTCTCTCACCTGTCTCTCTCACCTGTCTCTCTCCCCTCTCTCTCCCCTCTCTCTCTCTCACCTCTCTCTCACCTGTCTTTCTCACCTGTCTCTCTCTCACCTGTCTCTCTCACCTGTCTCTCTCTCTCTCACCTCTCTCTCACCTCTCTCTCTCTCTCTCTCACCTCTGTCTCACCTGTCTCTCTCACCTGTTTCTCTCTCACACCTGTCTGTCTCCCACCTGTCTCTCTCTTACCCGTCTCTCTCTCACCTGTCTCTCTCACCTCTCTCTCTCTCTCCCCTCTCTCTCCCCTCTCTCTCTCTCTCACCTCTCTCTCACCTCTCTCTCACCTGTCTCTCTCTCACCTGTCTTTCTCACCTGTCTCTCTCTCACCTGTCTCTCTCACCTGTCTCTCTCTCTCTCACCTCTCTCTCTCACCTCTCTCTCTCTCTCTCTCACCTCTGTCTCACCTGTCTCTCTCTCACCTCTCTCTCACCTCTCTCTCACCTCTCTCTCACCTCTGTCTCACCTGTCTCTCTCACCTGTTTCTCTCTCACCTGTCTGTCTCCCACCTGTCTCTCTCTTACCCGTCTCTCTCTCACCTGTCTCTCTCACCTGTCTCTCTCACCTCTTTCTCTCTCTCCCCTCTCTCTCTCTCTCACCTCTCTCTCACCTCTCTCTCACCTGTCTCTCTCTCATCTGTCCCTCTCACCTGTCTCTCTCTCACCTGTCTCTCTCACCTGTCTCTCTCTCTCTCTTACCTCTCTCTCACCTCTCTCTCTCACCTCTCTCTCACCTGTCTCTCTCTCTCTCTCTCTCTCACCTCTCTCTCTCACCTCTCTCTCACCTGTCTCTCTCTCACCTGTCTCTCTCTTACCCGTCTCTCTCTCACCTGTCTCTCTCACCTCTCTCTCTCTCTCTCTCACCTCTCTCTCACCTCTCTCTCTCTCACCTCTCTCTCACCTGTCTCTCTCTCTCACCTGTCTGTCTCCCACCTGTCTCTCTCTCACCCGTCTCTCTCTCACCTGTCTCACCTGTACCTGTCTGTCTCTCTCAGGTCCATAGACACCTCTTTGGCTGTCTCCATGCCTGGTGTGGTCTGCTGTCTCTTCTCAGAGGACGTTCCTGGTTCTAATTCCACCGGACCCATCGTTTATGATGAGAGTGTCCTCGCAGATGGACAGGTGTGACCTTTGACCCCATTGACCTTTGACCCTGTAGGTGAGTGTGATTGACAGGCGTGTGATGGGTGTGTTCCTGTGTACAGGTGACATGTGTGGGTCACATCATCGGTGCGGTGGTGGCCGACACCCAAAGCCACGCCCAGAGGGCGGCGAAGGCCGTCAAGATCCAGTATGAGGAACTACCAACGGTGGTCACTATACAGGTGACATCACACACACCAAGAGTGACATCACACACACCAAAAGTGACATCACACACACCAAAAGTGACATCACACACTACCGCCAGTGGTCACTATTCGGGTGACATCACACACACCACGCCCATATATGGGCACAAGTGACATCACACACTACACATCCATATATGGTAACAGGTCCATGTTCATTTTGGTAACAGACACTCCATATATGGTAACAGATCCATGTCCATATATGGTAAGGTTTGTGTCCCTCCCTCACAGGAAGCCATTGCTGCTCAGTCCTTCTATGAGCCAATCAGAACTCTTCAAAAAGGAGACCTGGAGGCGGGGTTTGAACAGGCTGACCACATCCTGGAAGGTAAGGCAGTGGGTGGGCCTGTGACATCAGCTGACAGGGTCCTGACGTCTGATTGGCTGATGGTTTGTGTCAGGTGGCATGCACATGGGCAGGTCCTGACATGTGATTGAATGTTGGTTTGTGTCAGGTGGCATGCACATGGGCAGGTCCTGACATGTGATTGAATGTTGGTTTGTGTCAGGTGACATGCACATGGGCGGTCAGGAACACTTCTACCTGGAGACCAATGTGACGTTAGCCGTCCCCAAAGAGGACGGAGAGATGGAGCTGTTTGTGTCCACGCAGTCTGCATCCAAGACACAGGTACTAGTACTGGTACTAGACCTAACCCTGTTCCTAACCCTAACCCTGTTCCTAACCCTAACCCTGTTCCTAACCCTGTTCCTAACCCTAACCCAGTTCCTAACCCTGTTCCTAATCCTAACCCTGTTTCTACCGCTAACCCTGTTCCTAACCCCAACCCAGTTCCTAACCCTGTTCCTAACCCTGACCCTGTTCCTAACCCTGTTCCTAACCCTAACCCAGTTCCTAACCCTGTTCCTAACCCTGACCCTGTTCCTAACCCTAACCCTGTTCCTAACCCTAACCCTGTTCCTAACCCAGTTCCTAACCCTAACCCTCTGTCCTTGTCCTCAGTCTCTGGTTGCCAAGGCGCTGGGCGTGGCCTCCAACCGGATCCTGGTGCGGGTGAAGCGGATGGGCGGTGGCTTCGGGGGGAAGGAGAGTCGTACCACCATCCTGTCCACAGTGGTCGCCATGGCAGCCAACAAGTAGGCAGTCCACTTCCTGTTGTCCTTTTACGGTTCTGTGGTTTGACTGACAGGTGACGCTGTGGTGTTTGGGTTTCAGGCTGAAGCGTCCAGTTCGCTGTATGTTGGACCGAGACGAGGACATGCTGGTGACCGGAGGACGACACCCATTCTACGCAAAGTATAAGGTAGGAAAGATGTCCCCTGGTGGACACCCAGAGTTTGGACACCATCAGAGACAAGATCAGTTAGCATTAGCATTAGCATTAGGTTGACCTGACTTTTAGCTAACTAAACAGCTGATGTTCTGCTCACAGTGACAACATGAATCCATCCAGTTCTGTGATTTAGGTTTACTGTCAGACTGTTGACAGTTAGCATTAGCATTAGGTTAACCAGACTTTTAGCAAACTAAACAGCTGATGTTCTGCTGAAACTGTTCCATCATGAACCACTTAAACAGTGAATATTTCGGTCATATTCAGACCTTTGGTTTGTTTGGATCCTGTGCATCCGTTGTACTCCTTTAGTTTCTTTGAATTCTGCATCAGTTTCTTCTTCTTTTCTCATATTTCTTTAGTCGTGTGTTCTTATATTTAGCTCCAACAGCTTGTTGGATAATTTTACTGGAAACTTGCTGGTTAGGTGTCTTTGATTCACAGTCCGTCTGAATTTCCTCATCTGTAAAACCTCTGTGAACAGCTTGGTCCTGGTCATCCGTCCACTTGTCATAGCCTCTCTTTTGTCCCAGTTTCCGAATTATCCCAATCCAAAGTTTGTGAAAATGAAATAAAGAATGAATGAGGCGGGTGAACAGAATGTGGAAACACTGCCAGCGTTCTCCAATCAGCATTCTCCAGCACACAGCCCCGCCCCTAAGAATTCTGGGTAATCTGAGAAGTACTACCTCCGGCCAGGAACTTGTTCAGGGAAAGTTTGAGGGAAAGATTTTTACCGGTAATTTAGATGGAAACACAGTGGGTTTTCAAAGTTCAGAGTAAAGGTCACAGTTCCTGCAGAAGTTCCTGAGGTGGAAAACCCAAACAGCTGGTGTGTGATTGGACGTGTGTTGGTGAAATGCACCCTGGGAGTCAGTGGGTGGAGTCAGTGTTTCTTCTTCTGTGGTGCAGGTGGGCTTCCTGGACAATGGGCAGGTCGTCGCTCTGGATGTGTCGTATTACAGCAACACAGGAAACTCCATGGACCTGTCACTGTCAGTGAGTACCCACAGCTGTGCTAGGATTAGGACCTGTCCTAGGTCTAGTACTAGGACTAGTACATTTACTTGGACTAGTACATGTACTAGTCCTAGTACATCCAGTACATAAAGTTAGAACAGAACATATTTGTTTTGAAAATGTCTAAATTTGGTCTCAAAGCTGGCCCAGTCCAGAACAGGAAGGTGTCATCGGTGTAGAGCGATGGAACAGAAAAGGCACTAAAGACGTCAAACTGTGTCCATTAAACACATCCATGGTCATGTGACCCCTTTGTAACCCAATCACTGTTGGTCAGGTCATGGAGCGCGCTCTGTTCCACATGGAGAACTCGTACAGCGTGGCCAACATTCGTGGGCGGGGCTTCCTCTGCCGGACCAACCTGCCGTCCAACACCGCCTTCAGAGGGTTCGGGGGACCGCAAGGCATGATTGTCGCTGAGAGCTGGGTGACAGACGTGGCACAGCGGCTGGGCAGGCCAGCCGAGGAGGTCAGAGGTCACAGGGCAGGTAAAGGGGTGGGGGGGGGGGGGCCGGCCGGCCGGCGCCTGACGGTGTGGTCTCCTTACAGATCCGCCGGTTGAACCTGTACAAAGAAGGCGACCGGACGCCCTACAACCAGGTCCTGGACCAGTTCACCTTAGACCGTTGCTGGGACGAGTGTCTGCGACGCTCCGACTACAAGCAGCGACGAGCCGCCGCCCACCTGTACAACAGGTAAACTAGCACCACCCACAACTGGGATCCAATGTGGTGCGGTTCCGTTGCCAGTTCTTTGTGGACCTTATGCAGAACTCATTGTCCTTCAGACAGAACCGATGGACTAAACGAGGCCTCGCCGTCGTCCCCACCAAGTTCGGCATCAGCTTCACGGCGGTCTTCCTGAACCAGGTGCAGTGCGGCGCTGGGGGGGGGGGGGGGGGGGCGTTGATGGGGCCAGGGGTGGTGGGTTGCGTCCTGTGCTGATGGTGTGGTGTCTGTGTTTGGATGTTCAGGCCGGAGCGCTGGTCCACATCTACACCGACGGCTCGGTTCTAGTGACCCACGGAGGGACCGAGATGGGACAGGGCCTCCACACCAAGATGGTCCAGGTACTGGAACCGTAACCACGGTAACCGCAGTGGTTACCGTGGTTACAATGTCCATATTAACATTTGATCCTATAAAACTGAACCGTTCAGAGAAACAGCTGATTTTAGAGGTGAACTCCACATGGATTTGTGTTCATAAAGTTTATTCACTGCTTTATTCTAACATCGTCCTGTGAATTGTCCACTTTTCAGTTTAAATCCTGTTTTTTGTTTTTAATTCACTGATGACGTAGCTGTTCATTAAAGCTCAGAGTCAGAGTCACATCCTTAACTTCAGCCCAACATCAAAACGAATCACCACGACCAGATTTGGTTCGTTTTTACGAGTTAGTTGATGAGCTGCGTCATGTGACCCCTGTGTCCAGGTGGCGTCCCGGGTTCTTGGCGTGCCCATTTCCAAGATCCACATCTCAGAGACCAGCACCAACACGGTCCCCAACACCAGCCCCACGGCGGCCTCGGCCTCATCTGACCTGAACGGAGCTGCCGTCCACAACGCCTGCCAAGTGCTGGTGGAACGCCTCCAACCCTACCGGAGTGCCAACCCCAAAGGATGCTGGGAAGACTGGGTGAGTGCGGCACCACTTGTACATCAGTGACGATAACAGAACGGAACACTGACTGGTTTGTCTTTCAGGTGAAGGCGGCGTATTTTGACAGAGTCAACCTCAGCGCTAACGGTTTCTACAGGTGAGTGATGGACTGTCCAAGTATAAACCCGGTTCAGGTTCTGTTTGGAACCAGATACCATATGATGTGAACCCGATGCAGACCGCAGTGGTTTTGTTGCGTGTTGGTAGGACGCCGGACCTGGGCTACGACTTCAACTCCAACTGCGGTCGGGTGTTCGATTACTACAGCTACGGCGTGGCCTGTTCGGAGGTGGAGGTGGACTGCCTGACCGGAGCCCATAAGGTCAGTCTACGTCTCAACAGCTGCCGGTTCTGTGCCTGGTCCCGGTCCTGGTCCAATCAGAGCTGTCGTTGACTTTGTGTTGCAGAACCTGAGGACCACCGTGGTGATGGACGTGGGCCACAGTCTGAACCCGGCCATCGACATCGGACAGGTCAGAGGAACGCTCACTGTTGTCCAGTCGATCAGTATGGAGTCGTTAGCGTCGAACGTTCATTTGAACATTCGACGCGTTCGATGGTCTGTCGATGGTCTGATGGTCTGTCAGTGGTCTGATGGTCTGTAGATGGTCTGATGGTCTGTTGGTGGTCTAATGGTCTGTTGGTGGTCTGTGCAGGTGGAGGGGGCCTTCATGCAGGGTCTGGGTCTCTTTACGTTGGAGGAGCTCCATTACTCCCCTAAAGGGGTCCTTTTGACTCGTGGTCCTGGTTCCTATAAGATCCCGGCCTTCGGGGACATTCCGAGTCACCTGACGGTGTCGCTGCTGCGCGACGCCCCTAATGCCAAAGCCATTTTCAACTCCAAGGTCAGAACTGAACCCAGACCTCCTCCACATATGAACTCAGGTTCTTCTGTTCGAAATAAAACTGTTCAAACTTCGGTTGAATTCTGCAAAAAAAGACAAAACATTCCAGTTCCACCTGTCCTTGAATTCCAACTGATGTCTGTTTGTATGGTGAACCTGTTCACCTGAAGGTCAAAGGTCATGCGATGTGTGTGTGAACAGGCTGTGGGCGAACCGCCGCTCTTCCTGGCGTCTTCCGTGTTCTTCGCCATCAAAGACGCCGTCAGCGCTGCCCGGTCGGAGGTGGGCCTCAGCGGTCCGTTCAGACTGGACAGCCCTGCCTCTGCTGAGAGGATCCGCAACGCTTGCACCGACCGCTTCAGCCAACTGGTGAGGACTGGGGGGTCTACTGGGGTGGCTAGGGTCAAGGGGGAGGGGTTACTGGGATGGCTGGGGTCAAGGGGGAGGGGTTACTGGGGTGGCTGGGGTGGCTGGCATCACGCGGTAAAGTTTACTGGGGTCACTGGTTTCATTGTTTCCTGGTTTAATGGGTTTTGTGCTTTAATGGTTTCCTGGTTTTGTGTTGCAGGTTCCTCCCCCAGAGTCTTGGACGGGGGCCCCGTGGTCCGTCCAGGTCTAAAACCAGTGTCCACCAGGGGGCCCCATGGGTCCACCAGGGGCCTCATGTCCACCAGGGGCCTTTTGGGTCCACCAGGGCCCCCTGGTCCAGCCTCTTCGGTGAAAAAACACTAAATGAATCTTTGTGATTTTTCAGTTGAATTTTTTGTTTTAATCTCATCAAATCTGACTTTTTTAACGTGTCAAATCATTTGTTTAATCCTTGACGTTTCTGTCTCACATTAATCATGTCATTTTGAAATGTTTCATCTCATATTTAGTTTTTTTTTATTCTCATCACTGCAGACACATTCTGTGGTTGATTCTGTTCAGATTTGTTCTGTATTTTCTCCTTCATTTACACCTGGACCCTCAGATCATTCAGGTTCTTTTAAACTGGTTCTAAACTGTTCTGTCCTAACCCTAACCCTGGTTCTGGTTCTGTCCTAACCCTAACCCTAACCCTGGTTCTATCCTAACCCTAACCCTGGTTCTGGTTCTGGTTCTGTCCTAACCCTAACCCTAACCCTGGTTCTATCCTAACCCTAACCCTGGTTCTGGTTCTGGTTCTGTCCTAACCCTAACCCTAATCCTGGTTCTGGTTCTATCCTAACGCTAACCCTAACCCTGGTTCTATCCTAACCCTAACCCTGGTTCTGGTTCTGTCCTAACCCTAATCCTGGTTCTGGTTCTATCCTAACGCTAACCCTAACCCTGGTTCTATCCTAACCCTAACCCTGGTTCTGGTTCTGTCCTAACCCTAATCCTGGTTCTGGTTCTATCCTAACGCTAACCCTAACCCTGGTTCTATCCTAACCCTAACCCTGGTTCTGTCCTAACCCTAACCCTGGTTCTGGTTCTGTCCTAACCCTAACCCTGGTTCTGGTTCTGGTTCTGTCCTAACCCTAACCCTAACCCTGGTTCTGGTTCTATCCTAACCCTAACCCTGGTTCTGGTTCTGTCCTAACCCTAACCCTAACCCTGGTTCTGGTTCTATCCTAACCCTAACCCTAACCCTGGTTCTGGTTCTGGTTCTGGTTCTGTCCTAACCCTAAACCTAACCCTGGTTCTATCCTAACCCTAACCCTGGTTCTGGTTCTATCCTAACCCTAACCCTAACCCTGGTTCTGGTTCTGGTTCTGTCCTAACCCTAAACCTAACCCTGGTTCTATCCTAACCCTAACCCTGGTTCTGGTTCTGTCCTAACCCTAAACCTAACCCTGGTTCTATCCTAACCCTAACCCTGGTTCTGGTTCTATCCTAACCCTAACCCTAACCCTGGTTCTGGTTCTGGTTCTGTCCTAACCCTAAACCTAACCCTGGTTCTATCCTAACCCTAACCCTAACCCTGGTTCTGGTTCTGTCCTAACCCTAACCCTAAAGTCCCTGGTTCTGTTTCTGTAAATCTGTTCCTGCTCATGGGTCTAAAAGTGAACCCATGTTTAAATAATCCTGGCTGTTTTCGTGAATTCATATTAGAATGAAACACATGAATCCAATGAAACATGAAAAGAATGAAGTTGAATAAAAATCAAACTTTCAAACCAGCATCTGTTCTGTCATTTTTATTCCATTTTATTCCTTTTTATTCAGTTAAAACAGTTGATCCCCTCTCTGTGGTGTCTGCTGGATGGCCGGGCCTTGGGGCCCTCTGGGTCGGTCCCTGATCCTTGGAGGGGGGGCGGTTGCGGTTGCATGTGTGTGTTCTTCACCTCAGTCTGTTTGCCTGGTTCACTCTGTCACAGCAGATGAATGAGAACAACTGATGTGTGTGGATCTGGTACTGGTATTATCTGTTATAGGTATTATTTGTGCAAACGTGGTATACGATATTTTGTTCATGCTTTCATATATTCTTCATTTCATAGGTCTTACGTATTTCATATTTGTGTTCTGTTTTTTTTTTTTTTTGTAGTTTTGTTTGTTCTGTTTTTTTTCTCTCTCTTCTGCCCAGTTTACTCAGTTCTGGTTGTAGTTACTGTTTCCATTATAATTGTCTCCATGGTTGTTGCTGTTTGTATTGTTGATACTTTCTTGTGAGGGTCTTCTCCACCTTCTTCTCTCTTGTTCTCTCCCCTTCTTCTACCCCCCCACCCCCCATGTCAGGTCCGGCATCGAAATGTGGTTCAACAAAACTCATAATAAACACAGTAGAATATCAAAGGGTGCTTCATATACTTTATGAAGTTACCCTTGGAAAAGCAAATGTGTTCAGCACCAAAAGGAACCAGACTACCATTCTGCTGTTAGAACGCTGGACAAGACAAGTAGGAAAAAAAAAGTAGTGTGAGATACTCCCTGGTAAAATGTCCAAATAAAAGAGGATACACAAGCAAAGGTGTCAGAAAAATGGGCAGTGATGACTGGGAGTACAGCTGGTGTGGGCTGGGCCTTATCGGTACAGACAGCTGAGCCCAGAAAAGAAAAGAAAAAAAAAAAATAAAAAATTGAATTTTCAGACTCATTTATGAACAGTGAAAATGTTCATGAGCCATCAAACACATGACCAAATTTAAAACAGTCATGACTGAGAATTACCACCCTAACTCCTTACCTTAACCATAAGGGTACTGCTGTTTGTGGCCTGGTGCCCCAGTGCATGCTGGGTACATGGTGGTGTCAGCAGGGCGTGGCTGTCAGTTGTCACCCGCCTGTGAAGTGTGTGGTGGGAGTGTGAAGTATGTGTGGGCGGGGCTGGAAGTGGTGGGAGTGTGAAGTATGTGTGGGCGGGGCTGGAAGTGGTGGGAGTGTGAAGTATGTGTGGGCGGGGCTGGAAGTGGTGGCAGTGGCAGTGGACCACTGGTTCCAGACTGTCAGCCTCTGTGGTTCTACTGATTCCAGACCTTCTACTGGTTCTACTGGTCCAACTGGTTCCATACCTTCTACTGGTTCCAGACCTTCAGCCTCTGTGGTTCTACTGGTCCCACTGGTTCTACTGGTTGTACTGGTTCCAGACCTTCAGCCTGTGTGGTTCTACTGGTTCTACTGGTCCCACTGGTTCCACTGGTTCTACGGGTTCTTCAGGTGCTGTTGGTGGAACCATGTCTCGCAGGAGGATGGAAACCAAACCCCTGATCTTCTTGCTGAGGACTCTGCTGCTGCTGTACTCCTGCATGTTCTGGGTAAGGAACCATCTGTTCTGTCCTGGTTCTGCTCTGGTTCTGTCCTGGTTCTGTTCTGGTTCTGTTCTGGTTCTGTCCTGGTTCTGTTCTGGTTAGGGTTACAGTTAGAAGGAAACTGGAGAAAAACCTGATGTTTTTACAGACATTTGACATTTGTCTCATTAAAAGCAAAATAAAACTAGAACTGCAGCGGTTATGAATGGGGGCCAGGCCTCCCACTCACTCAGCCCTCAGGCCCCGCCCACTCGGATCCCAGGCCCCACAGAGCCCATGGAAGTCAGCCCCGAAGGATGACGGTCTGGGGCTGAGTTCATGGAGGCTGCCCCCTGTTCATAAGGGTTTACAGTTGTAGTTAGTATTAAACCGTCTGAGCCACTGTATTTGCTGTAACCCTGACCCTGTTCCTAACCCTGAGCCTGTTCCTAACCCTGACCCTATTCCTAACCCTGAGCCTGTTCCTAACCCTGACCCTATTACTAACCCTGACCCTGTTCCTAACCCTGACCCTGTTCCTAACCCTGACCCTATTCCTAACCCTGACCCTGTTCCTAACCCTGACCCTATTACTAACCCTGACCCTGTTCCTAACCCTGACCCTGTTCCTAACCCTGACCCTGTTCCTAACCCTGACCCTATTACTAACCCTGACCCTGTTCCTAACCCTGACCCTATTACTAACCCTGACCCTGTTCCTAACCCTGACCCTGTTCCTAACCCTAACCCTGTTCCTAACCCTGACTCTGTTCCTAACCCTGACCCTATTCCTAACCCTGACCCTGTTCCTAACCCTGACCCTGTTCCTAACCCTGACTCTGTTCCTAACCCTGACCCTATTCCTAACCCTGACCCTGTTCCTAACCCTGACCCTGTTCCTAACCCTGACCATATTCCTAACCCTGACCCTGTTCCTAACCCTAACCCTGTTCCTAACCCTGACTCTGTTCCTAACCCTAACCCTGTTCCTAACCCTGACTCTGTTCCTAACCCTGACCCTGTTCCTAACCCTGACTCTGTTCCTAACCCTGACCCTGTGCCTAACCCTAACCCTGTTCCTAACCCTGACCCTGTTCCTAACCCTGACCCTGTTCCTAACCCTAACCCTAACCCTGTTCCTAACCCTGACTCTGTTCCTAACCCTGACCCTGTTCCTAACCCTGACTCTGTTCCTAACCCTAACCCTGTTCCTAACCCTGACCCTGTTCCTAACCCTGACTCTGTTCCTAACCCTGACCCTGTTCCTAACCCTGACTCTGTTCCTAACCCTAACCCTGTTCCTAACCCTGACCCTGTTCCTAACCCTGACTCTGTTCCTAACCCTAACCCTGTTCCTAACCCTGACCCTGTTCCTAACCCTGACTCTGTTCCTAACCCTGACCCTATTCCTAACCCTGACTCTGTTCCTAACCCTGACTCTGTTCCTAACCCTGACCCTGTTCCTAACCCTAACCCTAGCCCTAACCCTGTTCCTAACCCTGACCCTGTTCCTAACCCTGACTCTGTTCCTAACCTGACCCTGTTCCTAACCCTAACCCTGTTCCTAACCCTGACTGTGTTCCTAACCCTGACCCTATTCCTAACCCTGACTCTGTTCCTAACCCTGACCCTATTCCTAACCCTGACTCTGTTCCTAACCCTGACCCTGTTCCTAACCCTAACCCTAGCCCTAACCCTATTCCTAACCCTGACCCTATTCCTAACCCTGACTCTGTTCCTAACCCTAACCCTATTCCTAACCCTAACCCTGTTCCTAACCCTGACTCTGTTCCTAACCCTAACCCTGTTCCTAACCCTGACCCTGTTCCTAACCCTGACCTTATTCCTAACCCTGACTCTGTTCCTAACCCTGACCCTGTTCCTAACCCTAACCCTGTTCCTAATCCTGACTCTGTTCCTAACCCTGACCCTATTCCTAACCCTGACCCTGTTCCTAACCCTGTTCCTAACCCTGACTCTGTTCCTAACCCTAACCCTGTTCCTAACCCTGACTCTGTTCCTAACCCTGACCCTATTCCTAACCCTGACTCTGTTCCTAACCCTGACCCTGTTCCTAACCCTAACCCTGTTCCTAACCCTGACTCTGTTCCTAACCCTGACCCTGTTCCTAACCCTGACTCTGTTCCTAACCCTGACTCTGTTCCTAACCCTAACCCTGTTCCTAACCCTGACTCTGTTCCTAACCCTGACCCTATTACTAACCCTGACCCTATTACTAACCCTGACTCTGTTCCTAACCCTAACCCTGTTCCTAACCCTGACTCTGTTCCTAACCCTGACCCTGTTCCTAACCCTGACCCTGTTCCTAACCCTGACTCTGTTCCTAACCCTGACCCTATTCCTAACCCTGACCCTGTTCCTAACCCTGACCCTATTCCTAACCCTGACCCTGTTCCTAACCCTGACTCTGTTCCTAACCCTGACCCTATTCCTAACCCTGACCCTGTTCCTAACCCTGACTCTGTTCCTAACCCTGACCCTGTTCCTAACCCTGACCCTATTCCTAACCCTGACTCTGTTCCTAACCCTAACCCTGTTCCTAACCCTGACTCTGTTCCTAACCCTGACTCTGTTCCTAACCCTAACCCTGTTCCTAACCCTGACCTGTTCCTAACCCTGACCCTATTCCTAACCCTGACTCTGTTCCTAACCCTAACCCTGTTCCTAACCCTGACCTGTTCCTAACCCTGACCCTATTCCTAACCCTGACTCTGTTCCTAACCCTGTTCCTAACCCTGTTCCTAACCCTGACCCTGTTCCTAACCCTGTTCCTAACCCTGACTCTGTTCCTAACCCTGACTCTGTTCCTAACCCTGACCCTGTTCCTAACCCTGACCCTGTTCCTAACCCTGACTCTGTTCCTAACCCTAACCCTGTTCCTAACCCTGACCTGTTCCTAACCCTGACCCTATTCCTAACCCTGACTCTATTCCTAACCCTAACCCTGTTCCTAACCCTGACCCTGTTCCTAACCCTGACCCTGTTCCTAACCCTGTTCCTAACCCTGACCAATGCACCAGTAGTGTGAAAGGCTGAATGTGTGGGACTGGGGTTTGTTGTAATAAATTATGCCCACGTTGACCAATCATGACTAAACTTTACAGCTGCTCTCAGGAGTCAACCCCATCATACCCACCAAATTTTTTGTGACTCAGACTGCCTTTTTTTGTGACATCATATTTCTGTTTATAGCGCCCCCTATTGTCCGATTTGCACCAAATTTGGTACAGAGCCTCTGGGTGACCTCTAAAATAAGTGTATTAAGTTGGATGTTGATAGCATTTACTTTGGTAAAGATATAAAACAATACGTTGTTTTTAGCTTGCAAAAAAATACATTTGCATATAATTAGCGTATTGTTTTTTACAGCAAAAACTTCTTGTAATAACTTTAGATCAGAAGGCTCTGGAGATTGTCTGTGCAAAGTTTGAAGCCAATGGGACTTAAACCCTAGGAGGACTTTGAAAAAGTATGTTTTCAATATGTAGCAACTTAGAAACTAAAATATACAGTGGAAATGGGTGTGGCCTATGTCAGAAGACTCATCTCTATCCAAGGAATACAAAGATGTAAAGTTTATGAATGTGCCATTTAAAATGTCAAAGTTAGAGGCAAAAACATGTATTTGTCTGTTATAGTGCCACCTAGTGGAGTACATCCACAGTGTATGCTATGGTAGATCTGTGTCCTATTCTGTAGAGTTAGGGTTAGTGTTAGCCTACCTAACCCTAACCCTAGTGTTATAGGGTTAGCGTTAGCCTACCTGACCGTCACCCTAATGTTATAGGGTTAGCGTTAGCCTACCTAACCATCGCCCTAATGTTGTAGGGTTAGCGTTAGCCTACCTAACCATCGCCCTAATGTTATAGGGTTAGCGTTAGCCTACCTAACCATCACCCTAATGTTATAGGGTTAGCGTTAGCCTACCTAACCATCGCCCTAATGTTATAGGGTTAGCGTTAGCCTACCTAACCATCGCCCTAATGTTATAGGGTTAGCGTTAGCCTACCTAACCATCACCCTAATGTTATAGGGTTAGCGTTAGCCTACCTAACCATCACCCTAATGTTATAGGGTCCAGATAAATTTCATAGCCCTCAGCCTAACAGTTCAGATGTAATGAATGTTTGGTGTTTAACTTGTAATAAGCCACACCCACATTGTTCAGCCACACCCACCTTCAATATATGGCCTCAGGAATGGCCCTTTATTATACTCACCAAATTTTATCAAAATCGGTGTAGCTGTTTAAGAGATATAAATTTTCCAGATTTGCAGCGCCCCCCTAGTGGCCAACATTCACCAAATTCAGCTCATACCCTCACAGTCACATGACAACCAAGGATGTAAGATCTGGTGTTAATAGCATTTACTTTGACTGAGATATGTAACACTTACCATTTTTTTAGCTAGCTACAGAAATTTATTCATCAATAATTTTCGCATTTTTCGACGGAACAAAATTATTTTGATAACTTTGGATCAGGTCCATGAGAAGAGCATATGTGCCAAAAATTTACACAGATCAAACAAAATCCCAAGGAGGAGTTTGAAAAAGTAGGTTTTCCAGTTTTTGTAATTTTGTGGTAAAAAAAGTCTGGTGGAAATGGGCGTGGCCTAGCCCATATGATTCAGTACTACACACACACATACCCCCCCCCCCCCCCCCCCCCCCCCGGGGGTCAGAGGTCACCTGGGGGTCAGAAGTCACCTGGGGTCAGGGCCGTCTAATTATCACTGCTGTGAGGAATGTGGAGGGGGCGGGGCCTGTTTTTCTGCGTCTTCATGGATCTGAACCCCTGTGGTGACCCGGTCCTGGTTCTGGTCTTCACACCTGGACCTGGTCCTTGTTCTGGTCTTCACACCTGGACCTGATCCTGGTTCAGGTCTTCACACCTGGACCTGGTCCTGGTCCTGGTTCTGGTCTGTTCAGTTCAATCCAAACCTGCAGCAGATTTTTGTCATAGCAGTGGGCGGAGTCCGTCCTTGTCTTTGTCACAGCAGTGGGCGGAGTCCGTCCTTGTCTTTGTCACAGCAGTGGGCGGAGTCCGTCCTTGTCTTTCACATGTTGCTGTCATTTCTTTTCCACATGTAAATGTTGAATGTCAGGATCAGGACTGAAAAAACTAAAACAGAACAGACACAGAAATGAAACAAACTGAACAGAACCACCAGCATTTACACAAACTGAGCAAAGAAATGAACAAATGAACACAAACTGAGCAGGTACACAAACGAACAAAAAACAACCAAGGAAACCAACAAACGGATAATTGTCTTCATGTATTCATTGTTGTTGATCCTGTTGCTGGTTTCCGTTGCTGTTTTGTTGGTTTTTTAAACACTGTGGTGGTAGATTCTCATGTCCTAACCCCCCCCCCCCCCCCCCCCCCCCCCCCCCAGGTCAGTGGTGTCCTCCTATTGGCCGTAGGTTTATGGTGGTCCTTCATGTTGTCCCCCTACATGTTGCTGATCTCCAGTGGACCCTCTAACGCCCCCTACCTGTTGGTTTCCACCGGTGCTGCCGTAGTGCTCTTCGGCCTGTTTGGATGCTTCTCCACCTGCAGGGGGCGCCCCTGGATGCTCAGACTGGTGAGTATGGCGGGGGGGGGCACTCACATCTCACATCTGCGTCCTTCATGGCAGGGGGGGTCCCACATACAGCCACCAAAGGGTCTGGTCTGGACCAGTCTGGTCTGGTCCGGTCCAGTTCGTTCTGGTCCAGTGCGGTCTGGTCTGGTCCAGTTCATTCTGGTCTGTTCTGGTCTGGTTCGGTCTGGTCTGGCCCCCAAGACGCAAAAATGACCTTGAAGATGTGAACCGTTAAGGAAGTTCAGGGTGACACCGACTGCAATATATCTGACCTCTGACCTCTGACCTCTGATCACTGAAAGGGTTCTATCTGACCTTTTCTCCCTCCATTCTCTTCGTCTTATCCGGGGTTGGGTGCGGGGGCAACAGTCTAAGCAGGGATTCCCAGAATTCCCTCTCCTCAGACTCCTCCTACTGGTAGGACATGCCCAGAACACCTCTCCAGGGAGGAGTCCAGGAGGATCTGAACCAGATGTGTGATCCACCTCACCTGTATGTAGACTGACCCAGTGGAGGTCAGCTCCTCCCACTTCCTCTGTAAACAGTGTTGGTGGTGCACTGCTTCACCTCCTGAGGCGTCGGACAGTTTGACAGAATTTCCTCGAGGCCGACTGATAGTCCTCATCCATGACCTCCCCAAACTCCACCCAGACCCCAGTTTTTGCCTCCGTCACCACTCGGGCTGCGGTACCCCTGTCCTGCCGGTACCCCACCAGCTCCTCTGGAGTCCCACGAGCCAACCAGGCTCCATCAGACTCCTTCTTCAGGTTGACACCATCCCTTACTTCCGGGGTCCACCACCGGGTTCGGGGATTGCTGCCACAAACGGCACCGGAGATCCTGAGACCACAGCTCCAAGCAGCCACTTCGACAATGGAGGTGGAGGACATGGTCCACTGGGACTCAATGTCCCCAGCTTCCACCTGGATCTGGGAGAAGCTCTGGGATCTGGGAGGAGCTCTGCTGGAGGTGGGAGTTGAAGACCGCGCTGACATCGGGCTCTGCCAGACGTTGAACAGACCCTCACAGGTCTGAGCATGCCCAGTCTGTCCGGCTTCCTCCTTCACCAGCGAATCCAACTCACCACCAGGTGGGGATCGGTTGACAGCTCCGCCCCTCTCTTCACCCGAGTGTCCGAAACACACGACCGGAGGTCTGATGAACCGACGACGAAGTGGATCATGGACCTCCGGCCTAGGGTGTCCTGGTGCCACGTTTGCTCTGGATAAACTGTGAGAAGCACAGAAGTCCAAGAACAGAACACCACTGGGGTTCAGATCGGGGGGGTCGTTCCTCCATCACCCCCCTCCAGGTCTCACTGTCGTTGCCCACGTGGGCATTGAAGTTCCCCAGGAGAACACTGGAGTCCCCAGTCGCAGCACCATCCAGTACCCCTCCCAGGGACTCCAAGAAGGTCTGGTACTCTGCACTGCTGTTGGGCCCATTGGCCCAGACGACAGTGAGGCGCCTGTCCCCGCCCCGAAGGCGCAGGGACACCACCCTCTGGTTCACCAGGGTGAACTCCAACTCATGACGGCTGAG
This sequence comes from Sphaeramia orbicularis, assembly GCF_902148855.1. Lineage (NCBI taxonomy): Eukaryota > Metazoa > Chordata > Actinopteri > Kurtiformes > Apogonidae > Sphaeramia > Sphaeramia orbicularis. The sequence continues at coordinate 67,513 of NW_021941628.1, forward strand.
GTGAGGGGCTATGACCACGCCCACACCTCTGGAGGAGTTGGATTCCAGAGCCCCAGCTATGTGTGGAGGTGAGCCCCACTACATCTAGACAGTATCTCTCAACCTCCCTCACAAGCTCCGCCCCTCCCCCCCAGCGAAGTGACATTCCATGTCCCAGGAGCCAGACTCTGTGTCCGGGGATCGGGTCGTCCAGCCCCCTGCCGTCAACTGCCACCCAGTCCACATGCATCCGGCCCCTATGGCTCCCTCAGTGGGTGGTGAGTCCATTGGAGGGTGGGCCCATGTCGCTCCTTCGGACTGGGCCCGGCTGAGCCCCGTGGGCATAGGCCCGGCCACCAGGCGCTCGCTTACGAGCCCCAACCCCAGGCGTGGCTCCATGGGGGGGCCCCGGCTGTGCCATGCCGGGTGACGTAACATTCTTTAGCTGTTTATTCTTCATAGGGGGTTTTGAACTGGTCTTAGTCTGGTCCGTCACCCAGGACCTGTTTGCCTTGGGAGACCCTACCAGGGGCTTAAAGCCCCCGACAACAGAGCTCCTGGGATCATTGGGGCGCTCAAACTGCCCCTCCACAGTGAGGGGGCAGTTCAAGGAGGAGACTTTTACAATATTTTCTTTGATTAGTATTAATGTTTTCATTGTGTGCTTTGAATTGGTCTCTTTTCCAACTTTAGTCCACTTGTCCTGTGTCTGAACTGGACTGGACAAACTTTAGTCCACTTGTCCTGTGTCTGAACTGGACTGGACTAACTTCAGTCCACTTGTCCTGTGTCCTAACCCTAACCCTGTTCTAATAAGGTGATCCCTCCTCTTTGTGTTTCATCAGTGACAGTTGTCGCAGTGTTTCCTTTTTCTGTTTCCTAAATTAAACATGTATCAGATATAAACAGCAGTGGTTCCAGAACTGAGCCTTGAGGAAAAAGGTTCAAGGTTCAAGGTGACTTTATTTGTACCTGTGGGTAGATCTGTTTTGCAGCAAGCTCTCTCTCTCTCTCTCTCTCTGCCGGTCACTGCGTGCACATGCACCCAACACAAATCCTTCCAAAGAATTACAGTGAAGATAATACAAGCACATCCATCACATATATAAGACAGAAGGCATTCTAAACACAGTCCACGTGGTGGAACTTTTTCAATGGATTTGGTTGTGGGAGGGGGACAGGAAGAGAAGAAGAATGTTGTGAGGCAGACGGAGATGGGGGGGGGCGGGGGGGGGGGGGGGGTTAAATGCTTGTATGTGGTGAGTCCTTGAAAGTCTGTTTGTGTCTGAAAAATAAGAGACTCAGACTTCTGTCCTTTATCAGTTCATTCAGTCCTGAGTCTGGGCCTTGGAAGGATGTTTGGACTGCAAAGGACCAGATTAGACCAGACTGGACCAGATTAGACCAGATTAGACCAGAGTGGACCAGATTAGACCAGAGTGGACCAGATTAGACCAGATTAGACCAGACTGGACCAGATTAGACCAGAGTGGACCAGATTAGACCAGATTAGACCAGAGTGGACCAGATTAGACCAGAGTGGACCAGATTAGACCAGATTAGACCAGAGTGGACCAGATTAGACCAGAGTGGACCAGATTAGACCAGATTAGACCAGACTGGACCAGATTAGACCAGAGTGGACCAGATTAGACCAGATTAGACCAGACTGGACCAGATTAGACCAGAGTGGACCAGATTAGACCAGAGTGGCTCCAACTGCTTTACCGGCTCCAGGAGAAACAGAATTAAACGAGGAAAAATGATTGGATTTCTGCTTCATTTAGTTCTAACTTCATTTTTCTTCTAACTGGGCCTCAGTGTTACTCCTCACTTCAGAGCAGGTAGATCCTGCACAGTTCGTCTTTTTTCCCACAGTCCTGCGATTTGCCGGAGTGCATCCACGGTCTGTTCAGCGATGTAATCCAACTTTTGTGTGAGTCCACAGCTCATGCACTCCTCCGACTGTGCCACCATCTGCTGGAAAACCTTCACGTTGTCCCTCACCGCTCCAAAGTGCTCCTTAATTTCCATTGACAGCAGCAGGGTTTGTGTGTGCTGCTGTCTGTCCAACTCTGACATAAACCAGGACAACTCCAAGACCAATTAGAAGGTGTCCTGTTATCCAAAATCCAAACAGGTAAATATCATATCCTCCACCGACAGAACCCACAGCCACACTACCTCCACTTGTTCCAAGCGTCGATCACATACTGCAGAAGTTCCATCAGGGCAGGCGGGCTCCTCCTGACACCTTTGTTCCTGGGTGAAAAAATCTTGTCAATTGCGCTGAGTGTCCAGTTGATCAGTTACATAATTTAGTTGTTCGGGAATACAGCAAGTAGGGGATCCAAAGACAAAAACAGACGAGATGGAGGCAAAAGCAGGAGAAAAAAAGAGGAAGGCAAGGACAGCTGAGAAACACGTCTGCTCTGGCCAGAGGACAGGAACTCCAGAACAAACTGTAGAGGATTCAGTTTGAACGATAAACTGAAAACCATCTGTTCCATTGGATTTAAACCACATGAATGCGATACTTTAGGACCATCTGATTGGTCCAATGGTTGGAGAAGGATGTGAGAGTTCACATTCAGGTCCTATCAAACCAGGTCAGAACCCAGACCCTTATCTAGACCAGTTCCAAGGTCAGAACCCAGACCCTTATCTGGACTAGTTCCAAGGTCAGAACCCAGACCCTTATCTGGACCAGTTCCAAGGTCAGAACCCAGACCCTTATCTGGACTAGTTCCAAGGTCAGAACCCAGACCCTTATCTGGACCAGTTCCAAGGTCAGAACCCAGACCCTTATCTGGACCAGTTCTAAGGTCAGAACCCAGACCCTCATCTGGACCAGTTCCAAGGTCAGAGGGAACTGGGACCAATGCTGTTCTGTTCTCTGATGTTCCCTCAAACTGCACTGGACTGAACCAAGACCCAGAACCCAGTTTGGACCAAACCAAGACCCAGAACCCAGTTTGTCCTGGATGTTTTTCAGACTTTTCCACCTAAATAAAACACTGTGGTTGATGGTTGGTGTGTTTGACCTCTGACCTCTGCAGTATGCCGTCTTCCTGTCCCTCATCTTCATGACTGAACTCATCGCTGGAATCTCGGGGTTTGTCTTTCGTCATGAGGTGAGTGAATGTCCCCCCTCTGTCCAGCGGAGGGCACTGACCGCTGTCCCCCCTCTGTCCAGCGGAGGGCGCTGACCGCTGTCCACCCTCTGTCCAGCAGAGGGCACTGACCACTGTCCACCCTCTGTCCAGCGGAGGGCACTGACCGCTGTCTCCTTCTGATGTCCAGATCAAAGGGACCATGTTGACCACCTACAGCGACGCAGTGACCCACTACGATGGACGGGATGACCGCAGTCTGGCCGTGGACGCTGTCCAGCGCAGGGTGGGTGTTTCCTCATGAGGTGTTTCCTATGGCGCCCACTGACCGCTGACCTTTGTCCTTTGTGTCCCCAGTTGCATTGCTGTGGAGTTTATAACTACACCAGCTGGTTCAACACCGTGTACTTTAACTCCGCTGGAGTTCCGTCCAGCTGCTGCGTGGTTCTGACCGACTGCAGCCAAGTGGACCTGCGGAACGCCACGGCTGCAGCCCGCAAAGTCCACCAGCAGGTCAGCACACCCCCATATGACCCACACCAACCCCCTATATGACCCACACTAACCCCCCCATGTGACCCACACTAACGCCCCATATGACCCACACTAACCCCCCATATGACCCACACTAACCCCCCATATGACCCACACTAAACCCCCATATGACCCACACTAACCCCCCATATGATCCACACTAACCCCCTATATGACCCACACTAACCCCCCATATGACCCACACTAAACCCCCATATGACCCACACTAACCCCCCATATGATCCACACTAACCCCCCATATGACCCACACTAAACCCCCATATGACCCACTCTAACCCCCTCTATATGATCCACACTAACCCCCTATATGACCCACACTAAACCCCCATATGACCCACACTAACCCCCTCTATATGATCCACACTAACCCCCCATATGACCCACACTAACCCCCCATATGACCCACACTAACCCCCTATATGACCCACACTAACCCCCCCATATGACCCACACTAACCCCCCATATGATCCACACTAACCCCCTATATGACCCACACTAACCCCCCCATATGACCCACACTAACCCCCCATATGACCCACACTAACCCCCCATATGACCCACACTAACCCCCCATATGATCCACACTAACCCCCATATGATCCACACTAACCCCCCCATGTGACCCACACTAACACCCCATATGACCCACACTAACCCCCCATACGATCCACACTAACCCCCTATATGACCCACACTAACCCCATCTATATGATCCACACTAACCCCCCCATGTGACCCACACTAACACCCCATATGACCCACACTAACCCCCCATATGATCCACACTAACCCCCTATATGACCCACACTAACCCCCTCTATATGACCCACACTAACCCCCTATATGACCCACACTAACCCCCTATATGACCCACACTAACCCCCTCTATATGACCCACACTAACCCCCTATATGACCTACACTAACCCCCTCTATATGACCCACACTAACACCCCATATGACCCACACCAACCCCCCATAAGATCCACACTAACCCCCCATATGATCCACACTAACCCCCTCTATATGATCCACACTAACCCCCCCATGTGACCCACACTAACACCCCATATGACCCACACTAACCCCCCATATGATCCACACTAACCCCCTATATGACCCACACTAACCCCCTCTATATGATCCACACTAACGCCCCATATTACCCACACTAACCCCTCTTATGACCCACACTAACCCCCCCATGTGTCCCACACTAACCCCCTATATGACCCACACTAACCCCCTATATGACCCACACTAACCCCCCCATATGACCCACACTAACATCCCATACGAGCCACACTAACCCCCCCATATGAACATTGGGGGGTCAGTACTGACCCAGTAGGCGTGTCTTTCCAGGGTTGTTTTGACCTGGTTACGACCTTCATGGAGTCGAACATGGGAGTGATCGCAGGAGTGACCTTTGGAGTGGCATTCTCACAGGTACACAACTACAACTACACACAAATACACACAAATACACACAAATACATGCAGGAGTGACCTTTGGAGTGGCATTCTCACAGGTACACAACTACAACTACACACAAATACACACAAATACACACAAATACACACAGGAGTGACCTTTGGAGTGGCATTCTCACAGGTACACAACTACACACAAATACACACAGGAGTGACCTTTGGAGTGGCCTTCTCACAGATACACAACTACAACTACACACTAATACACACAAATACACAAGCACACACTATTACACACAACTATACGCTAATACACACAAATACACAACTACGCACTAATACACACTAATACACACTAATACACACAAATGCAGACATTAAACCCAAAGAGGGCGTGAACTCTAACCCATTCAACCCAAAGGGGGCGTGAGCTCTAGCCCATTCAACCCAAAGGGGGCGTGAACTCTAACCCATGCAACCCAAAGGGGGTGTGAACCCTAACCCATTAAACCCAAAGGGGGCGTGAACCCTAAGCCATTAAACCCAAAGGGGGCGTGAACTCTAGCCCATTAAACCCAAAGGGGACGTGAACTCTAGCCCATTAAACCCAAAGGGGGCGTGAACTCTAGCCCATTAAACCTAAAGGGGGCGTGAACCCTAAGCCATTAAACCCAAAGGGGGTGTGAACCCTAAGCCATTAAACCCAAAGGGGCGTGAACCCTAAGCCATTAAACCCAAAGGGGGCGTGAACTCTAGCCCATTAAACCCAAAGGGGGCATGAACTCTAGCCCATTAAACCCAAAGGGGGCGTAAACCCTAAGCCATTAAACCCAAAGGGGGTGTGAACCCTAAGCCATTAAACCCAAAGGGGGCGTGAACCCTAAGCCATTAAACCCAAAGGGGGCGTGAACCCTAATCCATTAAACCCAAAGGGGGCGTGAACCCTAACCCATTAAACCCAAAGGCGGCGTGAACCCTAAGCCATTAAACCCAAAGGGGGCGTGAACCCTAATCCATTAAACCCAAAGGGGCGTGAACTCTAGCTCATTAAACCCAAAGGGGGCGTGAACCCTAACCCATTAAACCCAAAGGCGGCGTGAACCCTAACCCATTAAACCCAAAGGGGGCATGAACCCTAAGCCATTAAACCCAAAGGGGGCATGAACCCTAATCCATTAAACCCAAAGGGGCGTGAACTCTATCCCATTAAACCCAAAGGGGGCGTGAACCCTAACCCATTAAACCCAAAGGGGCGTGAACTCTAGCCCATTAAACCCAAAGGGGCGTGAACTCTAGCCCACTAAACCCGAAGGGGCGTGAACTCTAGCCTATTAAACCCAAAGGGGCATGAACTCTAACCCATTAAACCCAAAGGGGCGTGAACCCTAACCCATTAAACCCAAAGGGGGTGTGAACTGAACCGTATTAACTCCACCCATGACCTGTTGTGTTTGCAGCTGGTGGGCGTGTCCTTGGCCTGTTGTCTTTCCCGCTTCATCGGCTCCAACCAGTATGAGATGGTTTAACAGGTAACCATGGCAACAGCCCAACACTGACGCCCACTTCCTGTTTGTGTCCATGTTTGATGTGTTTCTTTTTTGACTTCATCCTTCAGACAGAAAAGGGGTGGGGATGAAGGTTGCCATGGAAACCCCACCCACCCAGGGACCTCCTCCTCTAACCCACTGTTTGTTATTGTTTATTTTTGTGGTCGTCTGGAACCTGATTGGTCGACATCAGAACATCAGAAAACTACAGAACGTGTTTGTTTGAGGCTGTTTGTGTCCAAATGTTCCGATGAAATTCAGATCATTTTCAGCTGCAGTTGAAAATGCAAAAGCCAAATCACTTACAGTTGAATCAACGTTTGTCAACTCGTAGTTGAAAGTTTTCTCCAAGACACGTTTGAATGGTTTATTGGTTTGTTTTCAAACTGTAAAAGATGGAAGAGGAAGGAAAACATGAATGTGAAAAGAAAAGTGGATTCAAACTGTTGAAATAAAGAAATAAAACACAACTAGGTTCTTTTTCTGTTTCTTTGTCTATAAATCCAAAATATTAGTTTTGTTTATAGAATTACATTTACAAACACTTCCTGTTCTAGACCAAGACAGACACGTTTTTACATTTAAACAACATTTAACCTTTAAACAGAGTTCAGTCACAGCACAGACTGAAAGAACAGAAGTTCAAAGGATCCAAGAGTTTTAGGGCTGTTCCACTGGTCAGCAGCGCCCCCCACTGGTCAGCAGCGCCCCCCCCACTGGTCAGCAGCGCCCCTCAGTGGTCAGCAGCTCTTTCATTGACTCTAGTGCATAAGAGGCTTTTATTTTGGTATTTTCCGGATGTGTTGGCTCTTCCATCCTGCCCCATCTTCATCTTCTTCTTCTGGTCCTATCCCTAACCCTAACCCAGTTCAGCTCACTTTGGTCCACTTCCTCTACAGAATAAACAACACCAGCCTCTGGTCCAATCCCGCACGGCCCCGCGTGCACTGCAGTCGTCAGCTCCGTCCGTCCACAGGACCTCCATCCATCCTGCCTTCCATCCCTCTCTCCATCCATCGGACAAACAGCTGCTGTTCTTCTTCATCATTTTCTCTCTGTACTCGTCAGTTATGAGTCATGTGGCCGTGGAGCACGCGCACGGCCTGGAGCAGCAGGTAAGAGCCTTTATTTACACACCTGAGCACAGCTAACCACAGGTTAGCAACACAACCTGCTAACAGAGGCTATCGGGCTAGTCGTTGTAGGGTGCGCTTCATTTGAACATCTTCGCGGCCCAGGTTCCAGTGAATGTGTATGATTCTTTCAGACATTGTGCCGGTTTATTCTGATGGACACGAGTCCGAATGGAGACACCTGAAGTGTGTGTTAGCTTAGTTAGCCTCCAGACACTTGAATTGTGTGTTAGCTTAGTTAGCTTCCAGACACCTGAAGTGTGTTAGCTTAGTTAGCTTCCAGACACCTGAAGTGTGTGTTAGCTTCATTAGCTTCCAGACACCTTAAGTGTGTGTTAGCTTCATTAGCTTCCAGACACCTTAAGTGTGTGTTAGCTTAGTTAGCTTCCAGACACCTGAAGTGTGTCCTAGCTTAGTTAGCTCCCAGACACCTGAAGTGTGTGTGATCTTAGTTAGCTCTCAGACACCTAAAGTGTGTGTTAGCTTAGTTAGCTCTCAGACACCTAAAGTGTGTGTTAGCTTAGTTAGCTCCCAGACACCTGAAGTGTGTGTTAGCTTAGTTAGCTTCAGACACTTGAAGTGTGTGATAGCTTACTTAGCTCCCAGACACCTGAAGTGTATGTTAACTTAGTTAGCTCCCAGACACCTGAAGTGTGTGTTAGCTTAGTTAGCTCCCAGACACCAGAAGTGTGTGTTAGCTTAGTTAGCTCTCAGACACCAGAAGTGTGTCCTAGCTTAGTTAGCTCCCAGACACCTGAAGTGTGTGTTAGCTTACTTAGCTCCCAGACACCTGAAGTGTGTACTAGCTTAGTTAGCTCCCAGACACCTGAAGTGTGTGTTAGTTTAGTTAGCTCTAGACAACTGAAGTGTGTGTTAGCTTAGTTAGCTCCAGACAACTGAAGTGTGTGTTAGCTTAGTTAGCTCTTAAACGCCGCAGCATACAGCTCATTTTACAGGAGGACCGTTTGACGAGGGCTGTCCTCAGATCACGGGGTGAGCATATGAAGCGCACCCTTCAACTCTTCAGTGACTGTTAGTGTCGGAGCTGGATCCAGTTTTAGAATGGAGTGTGTATGAGTGTATGGATGTGTGTATGGATGCGGGGCTGAGCCACACCAGTGCGTTAGTTCACACAGCTGTTACTGCAGGAGCTCTGATAAACTCGAACAAAGACAAGTTTGTGTGTTCAGTTAGAAAATCTGACATTTGTTCTGCGACAGCAGTAACCAAGGAAAAGACAGAAGAATGAGACACGGTTACTATGGTGACACTAGTACACAAAAGTACATAATATATATAATATACACAAGTACAATATATATATATATATATATATATATATACACACACACACACACAGCATATAATATACACAATGTGCATAATATTTACAATTTGTACATGGTGGATTTTCCTGAAGCTAAATTTAATTTAGACATGACTAATGTTCACATGCTCATGTTTGTTTGTTTGTTTGTTTTTTCAGCTTGCTGTCCTAGACTTGAGTGCAGCCGACGGACAAGGAGGAGGAACCAACAGTAAGAAAAGACCCATGTGTTAGGGTTAGGGTTCCTGTTCCCTGTTCTGATGTTTGGTCTATGTTCTATGTTCTAGGGCACTACATTCCTCCACATTTACGGAACAAAGATGTGTCCAAAAACGGTGAGTGATCAAACAATAGCTGCGTTTGATCTGATTAAACGCACCTTAACCACCCTACCTCTAACCCTTAACCACCTTAACCACCCTAACCCCTAACCCTTAACCACCTTAACCACCCTAACCCTGACCCTTAACCACCCTAACTCTAACTGAAAAGTGTCCTTTACTTTCAGCTGGAAATGCCTTCACTGGACGACTAGGAGGGTACATCAACTGTAAGTACCTGAGTTAAGGGTTAGAGTTAAGGGCTAGGGTTAAGGGTTAGGGAGGGTACACCACCTGTAAGTACCTGAGTTAAGGGTTAGAGTTATGGGTTAGGGTTAAGGGTTAGGGAGGATACACCATAGCACCTGCACCCACCTGTAAGTACCTCTGTTAAGGGTTAGTAGTCCTAGAATAGTCCCTACCATAGCCCTACTAGTATACAGGGTGGGGAAGCAAAATTTACAATGAACATTTAGTTGTTTTTTTCTCAGCAGGCACTACGTCAATTGTTTTGAAACCAAACATATATTGATGTCATAATCATACCTAACACTATTATCCATACCTTTTCAGAAACTTTTGCCCATATGAGTAATCAGGAAAGCAAACGTCAAAGAGTGTGTGATTTGCTGAATGCACTCGTCACACCAAAGGAGATTTAAAAAATAGTTGGAGTGTCCATAAAGACTGTTTATAATGGAAAGAAGAGAATGACTATGAGCAAAACTATTACCAGAAAGTCTGGAAGACACTATTAAAGAAGAATGGGAGAAGTTGTCACCCCAATATTTGAGGAACACTTGCGCAAGTTTCAGGAAGCGTGTGAAGGCAGTTATTGAGAAAGAAGGAGGACACATAGAATAAAAACATTTTCTATTATGGACATTTTCTTGTGGCAAATAAATTCTCATGACTTTCAATAAACTAATTGGTCATACACTGTCTTTCAATCCCTGCCTCAAAACATTGTAAATTTTCCTTCCCCACACTGTACAGTAGTCCTAGCATAGTCCCTACCATAGTCCTACTAGTATACAATAGTCGTAGAATAGTCCCTACCATAGCCCTACCAGTATACAGTAGTCCTAGAATAGTTCCTACCATAGTCCTGCTAGTATACTGTAGTCCTAGAATAGTCCCTACCATAGTCCTACTAGTATACAGTAGTCCTAGAATAGTCCCTACCATAGTCCTGCACGTGTACTGTAGTCCTAGAATAGTCCCTACTATAGTCCTACTAGTATACAGTAGTCCTAGAATAGTCTTTACCATGATCCTACTAATATACAGTAGTCCTAGCATAGTCCCTACCATGGTCCTACTAGTATACAGTAGTCCTAGAATAGTCCCTACCATAGCCTTACTAGTATACAGTAGTCCTAGAATAGTCTTTACCATGATCATACTAATATACAGTAGTCCTAGCATAATCCCTACCATGGTCCTACTAGTATACAGTAGTCCTAGAATAGTCCCTACCATAGTCCTGCTAGTATACTGTAGTCCTAGTATAGTCCCTACCATTGTCCTACTAGTATACAGTAGTCCTAACATAGTCCCTACCATGTTCCTACTAGTAGACAGTAGTCCTAGCATAGTCCCTACCATGGTCCTACTAGTATACAGTAGTCCCAGAATAGTCCCTACCATGGTCCTACTAGTATACAGGAGTCCTAGCATAGTCCCTACCATGGTCCTACTAGTATACAGTAGTCCCAGAATAGTCCCTACCATGGTCCTACTAGTATACAGTAGTCCCAGAATAGTCCCTACCATGGTCCTACTAGTATACAGGAGTCCTAGCATAGTCCCTACCATGGTCCTACTAGTATACAGTAGTCCCAGAATAGTCCCTACCATAGTCCTGCTGGTATACTGTAGTCCTAGAATAGTCCCTACCATAGACCTGCTAGTACACTGTAGTCCTAGAATAGTCCCTACCATAGTCCTACTAGTATACAGTAGTCCCAGAATAGTCCCTACCATGGTCCTACTAGTATACAGTAGTCCCAGAATAGTCCCTACCATGGTCCTACTAGTATACAGTAGTCCTAGCATAGTCCCTACCATGGTCCTACTAGTATACAGTAGTCCCAGAATAGTCCCTACCATAGTCCTGCTGGTATACTGTAGTCCTAGAATAGTCCCTACCATAGTCTTACTAGTATATAGTAGTCCTAGAATAGTCCTTACCAGGGTTAGGGTTAGGTCTCATTTTAAAACTCTTCATAAGGGTTAGGGTTAGGTCTCTCCTTAAAGCTCTTCTTAAGGGTTAGGTCTCATCCTAAAGCTGTTCTTAAGGGTTAGGGTTAGGTCTCATTTTAAAACTCTTTTAAGGGTTAGGTCTCATCTTAAAGCTGTTCTTAAGGGTTAGGGTTAGGTCTCACCTTAAAGCTCTTCTTAAGAGTTAGGGTTAGGTCTCACCTTAAAGCTCTTCTTAAGGGTTAGGTCTCATCTTAAAGCTGTTCTTAAGGGTTAGGGTTAGGTCTCACCTTAAAGCTCTTCTTAAGGGTTAGGTCTCATCTTAAAGCTGTTCTTAAGGGTTAGGGTTAGGTCTCACCTTAAAGCTCTTCTTAAGGGTTAGGTCTCATCTTAAAGCTGTTCTTAAGGGTTAGGGTTAGGTCTCACCTTAAAGCTCTTCTTAAGGGTTAGGTCTCACCTTAAAGCTCTTCTTAAGGGTTAGGTCTCATCTTAAAGCTGTTCTTAAGGGTTAGGGTTAGGTCTCATCTTAAAACTCTTCTTCATCTCTTTCATCCTCCGACAGATGGATGGGATGGCGCACGCAACAGCTTTGTTAACGGTTACCATGACAACCGCATGACGAGCAGCAGCTCGTTTAATCGTGGCCCGCCACGCATGGAGCGGGGTGGAGGAGGTGGTTACCGTGGAAACAGGGGCGGAGCCTTCAACCCCATTAACCCAATGCAGCCAATAGGTTTTGGAGGCTTTGAGAACAAAGGTGACAGGAAATGGATGTGTGAAACAGGAAATGGATGTGTGAAACAGGAAATGGATCTGTGAAACAGGAAATGGGTGTGTGCCTGTTTGTGTCAGTAAACAGGAATGACAGGGTTAAGGTCAAGGTCAGGGTCAGTCCAAATGGACTGACCCTGACCTTAACCCTGACCCAGTAATGACAGGGTCAGCCCATTTGGACAGTGGTATTTGTGAACCCTGCTAACTGATTAGGCATCATTAGTACTAGTCAGTGCTAACTGATTAGCCTTCATTAGCTTCAGTCAGTGCTAACTGGTTAGCTTTCATTAGCACCAGTCAGTGCTAACTGATTAGCCTTCATTAGCTTCAGTCAGTGCTGACGGATTAGCCTTCATTTGCACTAGTCAGTGCTAACTGATAGCTTCAGTCAGTGCTAACTGGTTAGCCTTCATTTGCTCCAGTCAGTGCTAACTGATTAGCCTTCATTAGCTTCAGTCAGTGCTAACTGATTAGCCATCATTAGCACCAGTCAGTGCTAACTGATAGCTTCAGTCAGTGCTAACTGATTAGCCCTCATTAGCTTCAGTCAGTGCTGACGGATTAGCCTTCATTTGCGCCAGTCAGTGCTAACTGATAGCTTCAGTCAGTGCTAACTGGTTAGCCTTCATTAGCTCCAGTCCGTGCTAACTGGTTAGCCTTCATTAGCTCCAGTCCATTAGCCTCCTGCCTACAGACAGAACAGACTGAATTGAATCCAAAGTACACTGAACAAAAATATAAACGCACCACTTTTGTTTTTGCTCCCATTTTTCATGAGCTGAACTCAAAGATCTAAAACTTTTTCTATGTACACAAAAGGCCTATTTCTCTCAAATATTGTTCATAAATTTGTCTAAATCTGTGTTAGTGAGCACTTCTCCTTTGTCCTTTGCTGAGATAATCCATCCACCTCACAGGTGTGGTATATCAAGATGCTGATTAGACAGCAGGATTATTGCACAGGTGTGACTTAGGCTGGCCACAATAAAAGGCCACTCTAAAATGTGCACTTTTACTGTATTGGGTGGTCCAGGGGGGTCAGAAAACCAGTCAGTATTTGGTGTGACCACCATTTTCCTCGCGCAGTCTTCTTCATGAATTCTCTGAAACAGCTTTGGAGATGGCTTATGGTAGAGAAATGAACATTCAGTTCACAGGCAAAAGCTCTGGTGGAGATTCCTGAAGTCAGCATGACTACTGCATATTCCCTCAAAACTTGGGACATCTGTGGTATTGTGCTGTGTGATAAAACTGCACGTTTTGGAGTGGCCTTTTATTGTGGCCAGGATAAGGCACACCTGTGCAAAAATCCTGCTGTCTAATCAGCATCTTGATCTGCCACACCTGTGAGGTGGATGGATTATCTCAGCAAAGAAGAAGTGTTCACTAACACAAATTTAGACAGATTTGTGAACAATATTTGAGAGAAATAAACCTTGTGTGTACACAGAAAAAGTTTTAGATCTTTGAGTTCAGCTCATGAAAAATGGGAGCAATAACAAAAGTGGTGCGTTTATATTTTTGTTCAGTCTAGTTTGATCTGCAGTGACTGAAGTCCAGCTGTTCATGTTTATGCCAGTTCTACAGGTGTGTTCTGTAGTTTGTGCTGGTTCTTCAGGTGTGTTCTGTAGTTAGTGGCGGTTCTACAGGTGTGTTCTGTAGTTTGTGCCGGTTCTACAGGTGTGGTCTGTAGTTTGTGTTGGTTCTACAGGCGTGTTCTGTAGTTTGTGCCGGTTCTACAGGTGTGTTCTGTAGTTTGTGCCAGTTCTAGAGGTGTGTTCTGTAGTTTGTGCCGGTTCTACAGGTGTGTTCTGTAGTTTGTGCCGGTTCTACAGGTGTGTTCTGTAGTTTGATTCCTCTGTCTCCTTTTCAGACTCCAGTGGGTGGAAGGGGGCTTTCACCAGCTTTGGAAACAACCGCGGAAAATCAGTTTTCTACAACGACAGAGGAAATGGAAACAGAGGGAGGCAAGGCCAGCACACACACACACACACACACACACACGTACACACACATGGACATGGACACACACATGGACAGTGGATGTCAGCTGTCTGTCCCATTGATAACCTCTGTCTGTCTGTCCTCTGTTTGTATGTCTGTCTGTCCTTTGTCTGTCTTCTGTCTGTCTGTCTTCTGTCTCTCTGTCTGTCTGTCTGTCTCTGTCCTCTGTCTATCTTTCCTCTGTCTGTCTGTCCTCTGTCTGTCTGTCTGTCTGTCTGTCTGCCTGCCTGTCCTCTGTCTGCTTGTCCGTCTGTCCTCTGTCTGTCTGTCTGCCTGCCTGCCTGTCCTCTGTCTGCTTGTCCGTCTGTCCTCTGTCTGTCTGTCTCTGTCCTCTGTCTATCTTTCCTCTGTCTGTCTGTCCTCTGTCTGTCTGTCTGTCTGCCTGCCTGCCTGCCTGTCCTCTGTCTGCTTGTCCGTCTGTCCTCTGTCTGTCTGTCTGTCTGCCTGCCTGTCCTCTGTCTGCTTGTCCGTCTGTCCTCTGTCTGTCTGTTTGTCTGTCTGCCTGTCCTCTGTCTGCTTGTCCGTCTGTTCTCTGTCTGTCTGTCTGTCTGCCTGCCTGTCCTCTGTCTGCTTGTCCGTCTGTCCTCTGTCTGTCTGTCTGTCTGCCTACCTGTCCTCTGTCTGCTTGTCTGTCTGTCCTCTGTCTGTCTGTCTGTCTGCCTGTCCTCTGTCTGCTTGTCCGTCTGTCCTCTGTCTGTCTGTCTGTCTGCCTGCCTGTCCTCTGTCTGCTTGTCCGTCTGTCCTCTGTCTGTCTGTCTGTCTGCCTGCCTGTCCTCTGTCTGCTTGTCCGTCTGTCCTCTGTCTGTCTGTCTGTCTGCCTGCCTGTCCTCTGTCTGCTTGTCCGTCTGTCCTCTGTCTGTCTGTTTGTCTGTCTGCCTGTCCTCTGTCTGCTTGTCCGTCTGTCCTCTGTCTGTCTGTCTGTCTGCCTGCCTGTCCTCTGTCTGCTTGTCCGTCTGTCCTCTGTCTGTCTGTCTGTCTGCCTGCCTGTCCTCTGTCTGCTTGTCCGTCTGTCCTCTGTCTGTCTGTTTGTCTGTCTGCCTGTCCTCTGTCTGCTTGTCCGTCTGTCCTCTGTCTGTCTGTCTGTCTGCCTGCCTGTCCTCTGTCTGCTTGTCCGTCTGTCCTCTGTCTGTCTGTCTGTCTGCCTGCCTGTCCTCTGTCTGCTTGTCCGTCTGTCCTCTGTCTGTCTGTCTGTCTGCCTGCCTGTCCTCTGTCTGCTTGTCTATCTGTCCTCTGTCTGTCTGTCTGTCTGCCTGTCCTCTGTCTGCTTGTCCGTTTGTCCTCTGTCTGTCTGTCTGTCTGTCTGCCTGCCTGTCCTCTGTCTGTCTGTCTGCCTGTCTCTCAGGTTTGATCATGCTGGTTTTGGTGGATCCAGTCGTTGGGTGGATGAGTCCACAGACGACACAGACTGGTCCAAACCAACAGCAAGGAACGAACGCCTGGAACAGTGAGTACACGGACTGGACATGTGTGTGTTATTGGACACGTGTATGTTATTTGACATGTTAGTACTGTAGACATGTGTGTGTTATTGGACATGTTAGTACTGTGGACATGTGTGTGTTACTGGACATGTTAGTACTGTGGACATGTGTGTGTTATTGGACATTTTAGTACTGTGGACATGTGTGTGTTATTGGACATGTTAGTACTGTGGACATGTGTGTGGTATTGAACATGCGTCTGTTATTGGACATGTGTGTTATTGGATGTGTGTGTTACTGGACATGTTAGTACTGTGGACATGGGTGTTATTGGACAGGTGTGTGTTAGTGGAGTGTGTGTTATTGGACATGTATGTGTTATTGGACATGTTGGTACTGTGGATGTGTGTGTTATTGGACAGGTGTGTGTTAGTGGAGTGTGTGTTATTGGACATGTATGTGTTATTGGACATGTTGGTACTGTGGATGTGTGTGTTATTGGACATGTGTGTGTTATTGGACATGTTAGTACTGTGGACGTGTGTGTTATTGGACATGTATGTATTATTGGACATGTTAGTACTGAGGACATGTGTGTGTTATTGGACATGAGCGTGTTATTGGACATGTTAGTACTGAGGACATGTGTGTGTTATTGGACATGTTAGTACCGTGGACATGTGTGTTATTGGACATGTGTGTGTTATTGGACATGTTAGTACTGTGGACATGTATGTGATATTGGACATGTTAGTACTGTGGACATGTGTGTGTTTTTGGACATGTGTGTGTTATTGGACATGAGTGTGTTATTGGACATGTTAGTACTGAGGACATGTGTGTGTTTTTGGACATGTGTGTGTTATTGGACATTTCAGTACTGTGGACATGTATGTGTTATTGGACATTTTAGTACTGTGGATGTGTGTGTTGTTGGACTTGTATGTGTTATTGGACATGTGTGTGTTATTGGACATGTATGTGTTATTGGACAGGTTTGTCTTATTGGACATGTATGTGTTACTGGACATGAGTGTGTTATTGGACATGTTAGTACTGTGGACATGAGTGTGTTATTGGACATGTTAGTACTCTGGATATGTGTGTTATTGGACATGTGTGTGTTATTGGACATGTTAGTACTGTGGACATGTGTGTGGTATTGGGCATTTTAGTACTGTGGACATGTGTGTGTTATTGAACATGTGTCTGTTATTGGACATGTGTGTTAGTGGATGTGTGTGTTACTGGACATGTTAGTACTGTGGACATGGGTGTTATTGGACATGTGTGTTAGTGGAGTGTGTGTTACTGGACATGTGTGTGTTATTGGACATGTATGTCTTATTGGACATGTATGTGTTATTGGACGTGTGCGTTATTGGACATGTATGTGTTATTGGACATGTTAGTACTGTGGACATGTATGTGTTATTGGACATGTTAGTACTGTGGATGTGTGTGTTATTGGACATGTGTGTGTTATTGGACATGTGTGTGTTATTGGACATGTTAGTACTGTGGACGTGTGTGTTATTGGACATGTATGTGTTATTGGACATGTATGTGTTATTGGACATGTATGTGTTATTGGACATGCTAGTACTGTGGACATGTGTGTGTTATTGGACATGAGTGTGTTATTGGACATGTTAGTACTGAGGACATTTGTGTGTTATTGGACATGAGTGTGTTATTGGACATGTTAGTACTGAGGACATGTGTGTGTTATTGGACATGAGTGTGTTATTGGACATGTTAGTACTGTGGACATGTGTGTGTTATTGGACATGAGTGTGTTATTGGACATGTTGGTACTGAGGACATGTGTGTGTTATTGGACATGTTAGTACTGTGGACATGTGTGTGTTATTGGACATGTTAGTACCGTGGACATGTGTGTGTTATTGGACATGTGTGTGTTATTGGACATGTGTGTGTTATTGGACATGTATGTGTTATTGGACATGTTAGTACCGTGGACATGTGTGTGTTATTGGACATGTTAGTACTGTGGACATGTATGTGATATTGGACATGTTAGTACTGTGGACATGTGTGTGTTATTGGACATGTTAGTACTGTGGACATGTGTGTGTTATTGGACATGTGTGTGTTATTGGACATGAGTGTGTTATTGGGCATGTTAGTACTGAGGACATTAGTGTGTTATTGGACATTTTAGTACTGTGGACATCTATGTGTTATTGGACATTTTAGTACTGTGGATCTGTGTGTTGTTGGACTTGTATGTCTTATTGGACGTGTTTGTGTTATTGGACATGTATGTGTTATTGGACAGGTGTGTCTTATTGGACATGTATGTGTTAGTGGACATGTGTGTGTTATTGGACATGCGTGTTTTATTGGACATGTGTGTAGTACATTTTAGTACTGTGGACATGTGTGTGTTATTGGACATGTTAGTACGGTGGATGTGTGTGTTATTGGACATGTATGTTTATTCGACATGCTAGTACTGTGGACATGTGTGTGTTATTGGACAAGTTTGTGTTATTGGACATATGTGTGGTATTGGACATGTGTGTGTTATTGGACATGTTAGTACTGTGGACATATGTGTGTTATTGGACATGAGTGTGTTATTGGACATGTTAGTACTGTGGACATGTATGTGTTATTGGACATGTGTGTGTTATTGGACATGTTAGTACTGTGGATGTGTGTGTTATTGGACATGTATGTGTTATTGGACATGTGTGTGTTATTGGACATGTAAGTACTGTGGACATGTATGTGTTATTGGACATGTTAGTACTGTGGACATGTATGTGTTATTGGACATGTTAGTACTGTGGATGTGTGTGTGTTATTGGACATGTACAGTACAGGCCAAAAGTTTGGACACACCTTCTCATTCTTCACATTTTCTTTATTTTCATGACTATTTACTTTGTAGATTCTCACTTAAGGCATCAAAACTATGAATGAACACGTGGAATTATGTACTTAACAAAAAAGTGTGAAATAACTGAAAACATCTCTTATATTCTAGTTTCTTCAAAGTATCCACCCTTAGCTCTGATGACTGCCTTGCACACCCTTGGCATTCTCTTGATGAGCTTCCAGAGGTAGTCACCTGAAATGGTTTCCACTTCATAGCTGTGCCTTGTCAGGGTTACTTAGTGGAATTTCTTGCCTTATTGATGGGGTTGGGACCATCAGTTGTGTTGTGCAGAAGTCAGGTTGATGCACAGCTGACAGCCCTATTGGACAACTGTTAGAATACATATTATGGCGAGAACCAATCAGCTAAGTAAAGACAAACGAGTGGCCATCATTACTTTAAGAAATGAAGGTCAGTCAGTCTAGAAAATTTCAAAAACTTTGA
The DNA here is from genome assembly GCF_902148855.1 of Sphaeramia orbicularis. Classification (NCBI taxonomy): domain Eukaryota; kingdom Metazoa; phylum Chordata; class Actinopteri; order Kurtiformes; family Apogonidae; genus Sphaeramia; species Sphaeramia orbicularis. Next base: position 86,674 of record NW_021941628.1, read on the forward strand.
ATGTGTCCCCAAGTGCAGTCGCAAAAACCATCAAGCGCTACAACGAAACTGGCTCACATGAGGACCGCCCCAGGAAAGGAAGACCAAGAGTCACCTCTGATGCTGAAGATAAGTTCATCTGAGTCACCAGCCTCAGAAATCGCAAATTAACAGCAGCTCAGATTAGAGACCAGATGAATACCACACAGAGCTCTAGCAGCAGACACATCTCTACAACAACTGTTAAGAGGAGACTGCGTGAATCAGGCCTTCATGGTCAAACAGCTGCTAGGAAACCACTGCTCAGGAGAGGCAACAAACACAAGAGATTTATTTGGGCCAAGAAACCCAAGGAATGGACATTAGACCAGTGGAAATCTGTGCTTTGGTCTGATGAGTCCAAATTTGAGATCTTTGGATCCAACCGCCGTTTCTTTGTGCGACGCAGAAAAGGTGAACGGATGGATGCTACATGCCTGGTTCCCACCGTGAAGCATGGAGGAGGAGGTGTGATGGTGTGGGGGTGCTTTGCTGGTGACGCTGTTGGGGATTTATTCAAGATCGAAGGCAACCTGAATCAGCATGGCTACCACAGCATCCTGCAGTGACATGCCATTCCATCCGGTCTGCGTTTAGTTGGACCATCATTTATGTTTCAACAGGACAATGACCCCAAACACACCTCCAGGCTGTGTGAGGGATATTTGACCAAGAAGGAGAGTGATGGAGTGCTGCGCCAGATGACCTGGCCTCCACAGTCACCGGACCTGAACCCGATCGAGATGGTTTGGGGTGAGCTGGACCGCAGAGTGAAGGCAAAAGGGCCAACAAGTGCTAAGCATCTCTGGGAACTTCTTCAAGACTGTTAGGAAACCATTTCAGGTGACTACCTCTGGAAGCTCATCAAGAGAATGGCAAGAGTGTGCAAAGCAGTCATCAGAGCTAAGGGTGGATACTTTGAAGAAACTAGAATATAAGAGATGTTTTCAGTTATTTCACACTTTTTTGTTAAGTACATAATTCCACATGTGTTCATTCATAGTTTTGATGCCTTCAGTGAGAATCTACAATGAAAATAGTCATGAAAATAAAGAAAAGGCAAAGAATGAGAAGGTGTGTCCAAACTTTTGGCCTGTACTGTATGTGTTATTGGACATGTGTGTGTTATTGGACATGTTAGTACTGTGGACATGTATGTGTTATCGGACATGTTAGTAATGTGGATGTGTGTGTTATTGGACATGTATGTGTTATTGGACATGTGTGTGTTATTGGACATGTTGGTACTGTGGACATGTATGTGTTATTGGACATGTTAGTACTGTGGACGTGTGTGTTATTGGACATGTATGTGTTATTGGACATGTATGTGTTATTGGACATGTTAGTACTGTGGACATGTATGTGTTATTGGACATGTTAGTACTGTGGACATGTATGTGTTATTGGACATGTATGTGTTATTGGTCATGTTAGTACTGTGGACATGTATGTGTTATTGGACATGTTAGTACTGTGGACATGTATGTGTTATTGGACATGTTAGTACTGTGGACATGTATGTGTTATTGGACATGTTAGTACTGTGGACATGTGTGTGTTATTGGACATGAGTGTGTTATTGGACATGTTAGTACTGAGGACATGTGTGTGTTATTGGACATGTTAGTACCGTGGACATGTGTGTGTTATTGGACATGTTAGTACCGTGGACATGTGTGTGTTATTGGACATGTGTGTGTTATTGGACATGTATGTGTTATTGGACATGTTAGTACCGTGGACATGTGTGTTATTGGACATTTTAGTACTGTGGACATCTATGTGTTATATGACATTTTAGTACTGTGGATGTGTGTGTTGTTGGACTTGTATGTGTTATTGGACGTGTGTGTGTTATTGGACATGTATGTGTTATTGGACAGGTGTGTCTTATTGGACATGTATGTGTTAGTGGACATGTGTGTGTTATTGGACATGCGTGTGTTATTGGACATGTGTGTGTTATTGGACATGTGTGTAGTACATTTTAGTACTGTGGACATGTGTGTGTTATTGGACATGTGTGTGTTATTGGACATGTTAGTACAGTGGACATGTATGTTTTATTGGACATGCTAGTACTGTGGACTTGTGTGTGTTATTGGACAAGTTTGTGTTATTGGACATATGTGTGGTATTGGACATGTGTGTGTTATTGGACGTGTGTGGTATTGGACATGTATGTGTTATTGGACATGTTAGTACTGTGGACATATGTGTGTTATTGGACATGAGTGTGTTATTGGACATGAGTGTGTTATTGGACATGTTAGTACTGTGGACATATGTGTGTTATTGGACATGTGTGTTATTGGACATGTTAGTACTGTGAACATGTGTGTGCTATTGGACATGTGTGTGTTATTGGACATGTTAGTACTGTGGACATGTATGTGTTATTGGACATGTTAGTACTGTGGATGTGTGTGTGTTATTGGACATGTATGTGTTATTGGACATGTGTATGTTATTGGACATGTTAGTACTGTGGACATGTATGTGTTATTGGACATGTTAGTACTGTGGACATGTGTGTGTTATTGGACATGTTAGTACTGTGGACATGTATATGTTATTGGACGTGTGTGTTATCGGACATGTTAGTACTGTGGATGTGTGTGTTATTGGACATGTATGTGTTATTGGACATTTGTGTGTAATTGGACATGTTAGTACTGTGGACATGTGTGTGTTATTGGACATGTTAGTACTGTGGACATGTGTGTGTTATTGGACATGTTAGTACTGTGGACATGTATGTGTTATTGGACATGTATGTGTTATTGGACATGTTAGTACTGTGGATGTGTGTGTGTTATTGGACATGTATGTGTTATTGGACATGTTAGTACTGTGGACATGTATGTGTTATCGGACATGTTAGTACTGTGGATGTGTGTGTTATTGGACATGTATGTGTTATTGGACATGTTAGTACTGTGGACATGTGTGTGCTATTGGACATGTGTGTGTTATTGGACATGTTAGTACTGTGGACATGTGTGTGCTATTGGACATGTGTGTGTTATTGGACATGTTAGTACTGTGGACATGTATGTGTTATTGGACATGTGTGTGTTATCGGACATGTTAGTACTGTGGATGTGTGTGTTATTGGACATGTGTGTGTTATTGGACATGTATGTGTTATTGGACATGTGTGTGTTATTGGACATGTTAGTACTGTGGACATGTGTGTGCTATTGGACATGTGTGTGTTATTGGACATGTTAGTACTTTGGACATGTGTGTGCTATTGGACATGTGTGTGTTATCGGACATGTTAGTACTGTGGATGTGTGTGTTATTGGACATGTGTGTGTTATTGGACATGTTAGTACTGTGGACATGTATGTGTTATTGGACATGTTAGTACTGTGGACATGTGTGTGTTATTGGACATGTTAGTACTGTGGACATGTATGTGTTATTGGACATGTATGTGTTATTGGACATGTATGTGTTATTGGACATGTTAGTACTGTGGACATGTATGTGTTATTGGACATGTATGTGTTATTGGACATGTTAGTACTGTGGATGTGTGTGTGTTATTGGACATGTATGTGTTATTGGACATGTGTGTGTTGTTAGACATGTTAGTACTGTGGACATGTATGTGTTATCGGACATGTTAGTACTGTGGATGTGTGTGTTATTGGACATGTGTGTGTTATTGGACATGTTAGTACTGTGGACATGTATGTGTTATTGGACATGTATGTGTTATTGGACATGTTAGTACTGTGGACATGTATGTGTTATTGGACATGTTAGTACTGTGGACATGTATGTGTTATTGGACATGTATGTGTTATTGGACATGTTAGTACTGTGGACATGTATGTGTTATTGGACATGTATGTGTTATTGGACATGTATGTGTTATTGGACATGTTAGTACTGTGGATATGTATGTGTTATTGGACATGTTAGTACTGTGGACATGTATGTGTTATTGGACATGTATGTGTTTTTGGACATGTTAGTACTGTGGATGTGTGTGTGTTATTGGACATGTGTGTGTTATTGGACATGTTAGTACTGTGGATGTGTGTGTTATTGGACATGTGTGTGTTATTGGACATGTTAGTACTGTGGACATGTATGTGTTATTGGACATGTTAGTACTGTGGACATGTGTGTGTTATTGGACATGTTAGTACTGTGGACATGTATGTGTTATTGGACATGTATGTGTTTTTGGACATGGTAGTACTGTGGATGTGTCATGTGTGTTTGTGTTTTCTCCTTCAGTGAACTCTTTTCTGGCAGTAACACTGGAATCAACTTTGAGAAATATGACGACATTCCAGTTGAAGCTACAGGACAGAACTGCCCTGAGCACATCCACAGTGTAAGACCCACATGGGAGACCAAGGGGTAGAACCAGAACCAGAACCCTAAGACCCACATGGGAGACCAAGGGTTAGAACCAGAACAAGAACCCTAAGACCCACATGGTAGACCAAGGGGTAGAACCAGAACCAGAACCCTAAGACCCACATGGGAGACCAAGGGTTAGAACCAGAACAAGAACCCTAAGACCCACATGGTAGACCAAGGGTTAGAACCAGAACAAGAACCCTAAGACCCACATGGTAGACCAAGGGGTAGAACCAGAACAAGAACCCTAAGACCCACATGGTAGACCAAGGGTTAGAACCAGAACAAGAACCGTAAGACCCACATGGGAGACCAAGGGGTAGAACCAGAACCAGAACCCTAAGACCCACATGGGAGACCAAGGGTTAGAACCAGAGCCAGAACCAGAACCCCAAGACCCACATGGTAGACCAAGGGTTAGAACCAGAACAAGAACCCTAAGACCCACATGGTAGACCAAGGGTTAGAACCAGAACAAGAACCGTAAGACCCACATGGGAGACCAAGGGGTAGAACCAGAACCAGAACCCCAAGACCCACATGGTAGACCAAGGGTTAGGACCAGAACCAGAACCCTAAGACCCACATGGGAGACCAAGGGGTAGAACCAGAACCAGAACCCTAAGACCCACATGGGAGACCAAGGGGTAGAACCAGAACCAGAACCCTAAGACCCACATAGTAGACCAAGGGTTAGAACCAGAGCCAGAACCAGAACCCCAAGACCCACATGGTAGACCAAGGGGTAGAACCAGAACCAGAACCCTTAGACCCGCATGGGAGACCAAGGGGTAGTGTTAGAACCGTAGCCCTACACACACACCACAGGGTTAGAGTTTTTTTTATTTTATTTTATTTTATTTTATTTTATTTTATTTTATTCTTTTTTATAGGGACAGATACAAAAGACATAGACCGACTGTAACACAGCAATCCCATGCATGCATCATAGTGCTGATAGCAAAAGCTAATTTGCAGCACCGGTCCCTAGATGGGCTTTTATGAAAAGTTAAAATACAGAAAGGAATGGAGAGACAATGACCTTTTACATACACAGCTATGGTATAGGAAAGAAAATAATCAGGTTAAAACAAAGAAAGAGATAACATTATACAAGCGTTAAACATGAGTACACTGCCATTTCTGGCACATCCATTTTTTTGGTAAGTTTTTTGAATGAATCTAAGTTTGTCAAGATTTTATTTCAAAGAAGAGTAGGTTCTACAGATTAGCTCCTTTCACAGAGAATGCAGACCAAGCAAAGGCAGTTTTTCTGTAAGGCACCTGTAGTCTCCATTTGAGGCTGCTCTGGTGACCTGGTCTGGTTAGAACCAGAGCCCTGTACACAGACCACAGGGTTAGGGTTAGGGTTCTAACCCTGTACACACACCACATGTAAACACTGCCCACTGTCATTTTACTGATTTCACGAATCTGTTCGTCTGTCTGTCGTTACTCAGCTGAATCTGTTGCATTGTGGTAAACAAAGGCTTGTGCTGTGGTTCACACACCGCAGCACAAGCCTTTGTTTACCACAATGCAACAGGACTAACAGATTCATGAAACTGAGGATCTGACTAAGGATGGACAGACCTGAGGACAAACTGGTTATGACCGTCTGCAGCTCCACCTGTAAAGTCTATTTATGGTAAACTAGTGTTTGTATTTGAACACATTCAGAATTGAACTGAATTAAACTGTGGTGGTTGGTTTTGTCTGTTTACTGTTACTGTTATGAGATAAATACACTGTGTGTATATATGTGTGTATGTGTACATGTGTGTATATATGTGTGGATATGTATATGTGTGTATATATGTGTGGATATGTGTACATGTGTGTATATGTCCTCCTCAGTTCCAGGATGTGGACTTGGGTGAGATCATCATGGGGAACATCTGTCTGAGTCGGTACACCAGACCCACCCCTGTTCAGAAGCATGCCATTCCAATAGTCAAGTCCAAGAGGGACCTGATGGCCTGTGCACAGACCGGTACGGTACGACCCCCAACCCCAGACCAGTACAGTAGGACCCCTAACCCTAACCAAAGACCAAACCCACTCTGTCACATCACAACATGAAGGACAGAGCAGTGACCTTTAACTGGACCTGTGTCTGCAGTGACCTTTGACCTGTGTCTGCAGTGACCTTTAACTGGACCTGTCTGCAGTGACCTTTGACCTGTGTCTGTGGTGACCTTGGACCTGTGTCTGCAGTGACCTTTAACTGGACCTGTGTCTGCAGTGACCTTATACCTGTGTCTGCAGTGACCTTTAACTGGACCTGTCTGCAGTGACCTTTGACCTGTGTCTGTGGTGACCTCGGACCTGTGTCTGCAGTGACCTTTGACCTGTGTCACGTCTGCAGTGACCTTTGACCTGTGTCTGCAGTGACCTTTAACTGGACCTGTGTCTGCAGTGACCTTTGACCTGTATCTGCAGTGACGTTTGACCTTTGACCTGCAGGTTCTGGGAAGACTGCAGCGTTCCTTTTGCCGATCCTAAGTCAGATCTACAGCCAAGGACCAGGAGAGGCCCTGAACGCAACCAAGGTATTCAACTGTCCATATTCAACTGTATATATTCAACTGTATATATTCAGCTGTCCATATTCAACTGTAAATATTCAACTGTACATATTCAATTGTACATGTTCAACTGTCCATGTTCAACTGTACATGTCCAACTGTCCATGTTCAACTGTCCATGTTCAACTGTATATATTCAGCTGTACATATTCAACCGTATATATTCAACTGTCCATATTCACCTGTACGTGTTCAACTGTACGTGTTCAACTGTCCATGTTTAACTGTCCATGTTCAACTGTACGTATTCAACTGTACGTATTGAACTGTACATGTTCAACTGTACATATTTAACAGTTCATATTCAACTGTATATATTCAATTATACATATTCAACTGTATATATTCAACTGTCCAAGGCCTCTGGACAGGTATTCAAGATTCAACAGGACAAGGCTTAGGCTTAGGGTTCGTCTTGGTCTTAGGGTTAGTCTTAGGGTTAGTCTTAGGGTTAGGCTTGGTCTTAGGGTTAGGGTTAGTCTTAGTCTTAGAGTTAGTCTTAGGGTTCATCTTGGTCTTAGGGTTAGTCTTAGGGTTAGGGTTAGTTTTAGGGTTAGGCTTGGTCTTAGGGTTAGGGTTAGTCTTAGTCTTAGGGTTAGGGTTAGGCTTAGGTTAAGTCTTAGTCTTAGGCTCCCTCTCGTTTCTCTGTGTGTAGGTGGTCTTCAGTGCTCATCAGGTATCAGGTTCAGGGTCACATGGTCTCCTTTCTTTGGGTTGGTTTGGTCCCAGTTTGGGACTGAGCTGTGTTCATCTGTTTGAACAGAGGGTAGGGACTGTTGGATTAGTCCAGGGCTCTGTCTTACATCTACTGAACCTACAGGGAACACCTACTGCACCTACAGGGAACACCTACTGCACCTACAGGGAACACTGCACCTACAGGGGACACCTACCGCATCTACAGGGGACACTGCACCTACAGGGGACACCTACCGCACCTACAGGGGACACCTACTGCACCTACAGGGGACACTGCACCTACAGGGGACACCTACCGCATCTACAGGGGACACCTACTGCACCTACAGGGGACACCTACTGCACCTACAGGGGACACCTACTGCACCTACAGGGGACACCTACTGCACCTACAGGGGACACTGCACCTACAGGGGACACCTACTGCACCTACAGGGGACACCTACCGCATCTACAGGGGACACTGCACCTACAGGGGACACCTACTGCACCTACAGGGGACACTGCACCTACAGGGGACACCTACTGCACCTACAGGGACATCTACCGCACCTACAAGGGAAACCTACCGCACCTACAGGGGACACTGTGCCTACAGGGACACCTACTGCACCTACAGGGGACACCTACCGCATCTACAAGGGACACCTACAGGGACACCTACTGCACCTACAGGGACACCTACTTCACCTACAGGGGACACCTACTGCACCTACAAGGGATACTGCACCTACAGGGGACACCTACTGCACCTACAGGGGACACCTACCGCACCTACAGGGGACACCTACCGCACCTACAGGGGACACCTACTGCACCTACAGGGGACACTGCACCTACAGGGGACACCTACTGCACCTACAGGGGACACTGCACCTACAGGGGACACCTACTGCACCTACAGGGGACACCTACCGCATCTACAGGGGACACTGCACCTACAGGGAACACCTACCGCACCTACAGGGACACCTACCGCACCTACAAGGGAAACCTACCGTACCTACAGGGGACACTGTGTTCCTACAGGGACACCTACTTCACCTACAGGGGACACCTACTTTATTTGAGAACGTTTCCCTGAACTCTACTTTCTGGAGGGAGTTTGGCTCAGAACACTTCAGGTTTAGTTTAGCTTGTTTAGTCTGGTTCTGGTCCATGTTTCAGACTCTGGCCTTGGGTTCTGGTCCATGTTTCAGACTCTGGCCTTGGGTTCTGGTTCTGGTCCAGGTTTCAGACCCTGGCCTTGGGTTCTGGTTTTGGTCCATGTTTCAGACTCTGGCCTTGGGTTCTGGTTCTGGTCCATGTTTCAGACCCTGGCCTTGGGTTCTGGTTTTGGTCCATGTTTCAGACTTTGGCCTTGGGTTCTGGTCTGGTCCATGTTTCAGACATTGGCCTTGGGTTCTGGTTCTGGTCCATGTTTCAGACTCTGGCCTTGGGTTCTGGTCTGGTCCATGTTTCAGACATTGGCCTTGGGTTCTGGTTCTGGTCCATGTTTCAGACTCTGGCCTTGGGTTCTGGTTCTGGTCCATGTTTCAGACCCTGGCCTTGGGTTCTGGTCCATGTTTCAGACTCTGGCCTTGGGTTCTGGTCTGGTCCATGTTTCAGACATTGGCCTTGGGTTCTGGTCTGATTCTGGTCCATGTTGCAGACTCTGTCCTTAGGTTCTGGTTCTGGTCTGGTTCTGGTCCATGTTTCAGACCCTGGCCTTGGGTTCTGGATCTGGTCTGGTTCTGGTCCATGTTTCAGACTCTGCCCTTAGGTTCTGGTCTGGTTCTGGTTCTGGTCCATGTTTCAGACTCTAGGCTTGTGTTCTGGTTCTGGTCCATGTTTCAGACCCTGGCCTTGGGTTCTGGTCCATGTTTCAGACTCTGGCCTTGGGTTCTGGTCTGGTCCATGTTTCAGACATTGGCCTTGGGTTCTGGTTCTGGTCCATGTTTCAGACCCTGGCCTTGGATTCTGGTTCTGGTCTGGTTCTGGTCCATGTTTCAGACCTTGGCCTTGGGTTCTGGTTCTGGTCTGGTTCTGGTCCATGTTTCAGACTCTGGGCTTGGGTTCTGGTCTGATTCTGGATCTGGTCCATGTTTCAGACTCTAGGCTTGTGTTCTGGTTCTGGTTCATGTTTCAGATCCTGGCCTTGGGTTCTAGTCTGGTTCTGGTCCATGGTTCAGACCCTGGTCTTCCTGGTCTTCTGTGCAGGACAATGTGAAGTTGGGTTGTCGTAAACAGTTCCCCATCTCCCTGGTCCTGGCTCCAACCAGAGAACTGGCGCTGCAGATCTACGACGAAGCACGCAAGGTGAGCACGGACGGACAGGGGACGGACGGACAAACGGATGGATGGACAGGGGATGGACGGACGGACGGACGGACAAACGGATGGATGGACAGGGGATGGACGGACGGACTGAAGGCCAGACGGACAAACGGATGGATGGACGGACAGACAGACGGACAAACGGATGGATGGACAGGGGATGGACGGACGGACTGAAGGACGGACGGACAGACAGACACACGGATGGACGGACTGAAAGACGGACGTCCTCGTGTGTGTGTGTGTGTGTGTGTGTGTGTGTGTGTGTGTGTGTGCAGTTTTCCTACAGGTCCAGAGTTCGTCCCTGTGTGGTTTACGGAGGAGCTGACATCGGACAACAGATCCGAGACTTGGACAGAGGATGTCATCTACTGGTGGCAACGCCTGGAAGACTGGTGGACATGATGGAGAGAGGCAAACTGGGACTGGACTACTGTGGGTAAGGACCAAAAGGACCAAAAAAAGAGGCAATCTGGGACTGGACTACTGTGGGTAAGGACCAAAAGGACCAAAAAAAGAGGCAATCTGGGACTGGACTACTGTGGGTAAGGACCAAAAGGACCAAAAAAAGAGGCAATCTGGGACTGGACTACTGTGGGTAGGGACCAAAAGGACCAAAAAAAGAGGCAAACTGGGACTGGACTACTGTGGGTAAGGACCAAAAAAAGAGGCAATCTGGGACTGGACTACTGTGGGTAAGGACCAAAAGGACCAAAAAAAGAGGCAAACTGGGACTGGACTACTGTGGGTAAGGACCAAAAGGACCAAAAAAAGAGGCAATCTGGGACTGGACTACTGTGGGTAGGGACCAAAAGGACCAAAAAAAGAGGCAAACTGGGACTGGACTACTGTGGGTAAGGACCAAAAGGACCAAAAAAAGAGGCAATCTGGGACTGGACTACTGTGGGTAAGGACCAAAAGGACCAAAAAAAGAGGCAAACTGGGACTGGACTACTGTGGGTAAGGACCAAAAGGACCAAAAAAAGAGGCAAACTGGGACTGGACTACTGTGGATAAGGACCAAAAGGACCAAAAAGAGGCAAACTGGGACTGGCCTACTGTTGGTAAGGACCAAAAGGACCAAAAAAAGAGGCAAACTGGGACTGGACTATTGTGGGTATAGACCAAAAGGACCAAAAAACAGAGGACCAAAAAAAAGAGGCAAACTGAGACTGGACTACTCTGGATAAGGACCAAATGGACCAAAAAGAGGACCAAAAAAAGAAGCAAACTGGGACTGGACTACTGCAAGTAAGGACCAGAAAGAGGACCAAAAAAGAGGACCAAAAGAGAGGCAAACTGGGACTGGACTACTGTGGGTAAGGACCAAAAAAGAGGCAAACTGGGGCTGGACTACTGCAAGTAAGGACCAGAAAGGACTGAAAAAGAGGACCAAGAAGGGACCAAAAAAAAGAGGCAAACTGGGACTGGACTACTGTTGGTAAGGACCAAAAGGACCAAAAAAAAGAGGCAAACTGGGACTGGACTACTGTGGATAAGGACCAAAAGGACCAAAAAGAGGCAAACTGGGACTGGCCTACTGTGGGTAAGGACCAAAAGGACCAAAAAAAAGAGGCAAATTGGGACTGGACTATTGTGGGTATAGACCAAAAGGACCAAAAAACAGAGGACCAAAAAAAAGAGGCAAACTGAGACTGGACTACTCTGGATAAGGACCAAATGGACCAAAAAGAGGACCAAAAAAAAAAGCAAACTGGGACTGGACTACTGCAAGTAAGGACCAGAAAGAGGACCAAAAGAGAGGCAAACTGGGACTGGACTACTGCAAGTAAGGACCAGAAAGGACTGAAAAAGAGGACCAAGAAAGGACCAAAAAAAAGGCAAACTGGGACTGGACTACTGTAAGTAAGGACCAGAAAGGGACCAGAAAGAGGCAAACTGGGACTGGACTACTGCAAGTTAGGACCAAAAAAGAGGCAAACTGGGACTGGACTACTGCAAGTAAGACCTAAAGGACCCAAAAAAGTGGACAAATAGGACTAGACTACTGCAAGTAAGACCCAAAGGACCAAAAAAAGAAGACCACTAGGACTGGACTGTTCTGTTGAGTTCTGTCTGGTTCTGCTGGGTTCTTTTGGGTTCTGTTGGGTTCATGTCTGGTTCTGTTGGGTTGTGTTGGTTCTGTTGGGTTCTGCTGGGTCCTTTTAGGTTCTGTTGGGTTCATGTCTGGTTCTGTTGGGTTCGTGTCTGGTTCTGTTGGGTTCTGTTGGGCTCTGTTGGGTTCTGCTGGTTTCTTTTCAGTTCTGTTGGGTTCATGTCTGGTTCTGCTGTGTTCTGTTGGGCTCTGTTGGGTTCTTCTGGGTGCTTTTGGGTTCTATTGGGTTCTGTTGGGTTTTGTTGACTCTGTTGGGTTCTTTTGGGATCATGTCTGGTTCTGTTGGGTCCACTGACTGTGTTCTGTGTCCAGTTACCTGGTTCTGGATGAGGCCGATCGTATGTTGGACATGGGCTTCGAACCTCAGATTCGACGTATCGTAGAACAGGACACCATGCCCCCCAAAGGGATCCGCCAGACCATGATGTTCAGCGCCACCTTCCCCAAAGAGATCCAGGTACAATTGCACCCCTGACCCAGACCCAGGTACAGCTGCACCCCCAACCCTGACCCAGACCCAGATCCAGGTACAACTGCACCCCCAACCCTAACCTAGGTCCAGCTGCACCCCTAACCCAGACCCATACCTAGGTCCAACTGCACCCCTATCCCTAACTCAGACCCAGGTCCAAATGCACCCCCAACCCTAACCCAGACCCAGATCTAGGTCCAACTGCACCCCTAACCCTAACCCAGATCATGATGTTCAACGCCACCTTCCCCAAAGAGATCCAGGTACAAATAAATCCACCTAGTTGAAGGTCTGGTCCAGTGTTCTGGACTTGCATTAGGACCATCTGGACTTGCACTAGGACCATCTGGACTCGTATTAGGACCGTCGAGACTTGCGTATCTGGACTCGCAGTAGGACCATCTGGACTCACATTAGGACGATCTGGACTCACAGTAGGACCATCTAGACTGTCATTAGGACCATCTGGACTTACAGTAGGTCCATCTAGACTTTCATTAGGACCATCTTGACTCGCATTAGGACCATCTGGACTCACAGTAGGACCATCTAGACTTTCATTCGAACCATCTGGGCTCACAGTAGGACCATCTGGACTCGCAGTAGGACCATCTGGAATCGAAGTTTGGCCATCTGGACTCGTATTAGTACCATCTGGGCTTGCAATAGGACCACCTGGACTCGCAGTAACACCATCTGGACTCGCAGTAGGACCGTCTGGACTCGTATTAGGACCATCTGGACTCGCATTAGGACCATCTGGACCCGTTGTAGGACCATGTAGACTCGCAGTTGGACCATCTGGACTCGCAGTAGGACCATCTGGACTCGCAGCAGGACCTTCTGGGCTCGCATTAGGACCATGTGGGCTCACATTAGGAACCATGTGGACTGGATTCTTTCCTGTTCTTTGTCCTGTGTATCAGAACTAGCTCTGAATCAGTAAACCCTCTAACCCTCCAGAACCATCACAGACCCTCCTGGACCATCACAGACCCTCCTGGACCATCACAGACCCTCCTGGACCATCACAGACCCTCCTGAACCATCACAGACCCTCCTGGACCATCACAGACCCTCCTGAACCATCACAGACCCTCCTGGACCATCACAGACCCTCCTGAACCATCACAGACCCTCCTGGACCATCACAGACCCTCCTGAACCATCACAGACCCTCCTGGAGCATCACAGACCCTCCTGAACCATCACAGACCCTCCTGAGCTATCACAGACCCTCCTGAGCTATCACAGACCCTCCTGGACCACCACAGACCCTCCTGTATTTATTCATCCATAACATACATACCACATACCAGTGTCAGTAAAACAGAACCTGGTCCCCCTTCAGATCCTGGCCCGGGACTTCCTGGAGGACTACATCTTCCTGGCGGTGGGCAGAGTGGGCTCCACCTCTGAGAACATCACACAGAAGGTGGTGTGGGTGGAGGACAGCGACAAGAGGTCCTTCCTGCTGGACCTGCTGAGCGCTACAGGTGAGTCCAGCACATGGTCCCCCACAGTCTGACCCCTGACCCAGAGTCTGACCCCTGACCCCAACCCAGAGTCTGACCCCCACCTGACCCCTGACCCCAACCCAGAGTCTGACCCCTGACCCACATACAGAGTCTGACCCCTGACCCAACCCAGAGCCTGACCCCAGACCCCTACCTGACCCTAACCCTGACCCAGAGTCTGAAACCCTGTGTGTACTGGACATTTGACCAAACGGGGACCTGAAACTTCAGACGGTTTGTTGTGGTGAATGAATTGTTTGAATGGTTTTATTAATATTTCCCACTCGTCTTTAACCTGTGGTTTGTTTTGGTTTGGACCAGGTAAAGACTCTTTGACTTTGGTTTTTGTGGAGACCAAAAAAGGTGCCGATGCCTTGGAGGACTTCCTGTATAGGGAAGGCTACGCCTGCACCAGTATCCATGGCGACCGTTCTCAGAGGGACCGAGAGGAGGCGCTGAACCAGTTCCGATCCGGAAAGTGTCCCATTCTGGTGGCCACGGCGGTCAGTGAGCACACAGCCTAACCCTGGACATACAGGCTTACCATAGACAGCCCAACCCTAACCCTGAACATACAGACTAGTGTAGACCTCCTCCTCCTAGTGTTTATAACCTTTGGTCTGGTCTGTTGTCAGGTCGCTGCCCGGGGTCTGGACATCTCCAACGTCAAACATGTCATTAACTTTGACCTGCCCAGTGACATTGAGGAATACGTGCACCGCATCGGACGAACAGGCCGAGTAGGAAACCTGGGTAAGCAGAAGGTCCACCTGTGGCCCTCTTTACGGTCTGTCTTTGTGTTGTTGTTTGAGGGGTCCTAAAGCCCTTGAGGTTGTCTTCATTCAGCTCACCTCATCATTCAGGCCCTTCTTTGTGGTCATTTACCACAGAAAACCTGTCCAGTGCCTACTTTCAGGTGCACCTGCAGTAGTTCCAGGTGTGACTGTTGAACGTGTCCATAAAGGTTTGTCTTGGATTCCAAACGTCCATGCTAACTGACAGGTGTGTGGTTCCTGCAGGACTGGCCACGTCGTTCTTCAACGATAAGAACGGGAACATCACTAAAGATCTCCTGGACATCCTGGTCGAGGCCAAACAGGAAGTCCCATCATGGCTGGAGAGCTTGGCCTACGAACACCAGCACAAGAGCAGCAACAGGGGGCGCTCTAAGAGGTCTGTGGGGGTTTGAGTGGACCTGGACTCTGAAACCTGAGATGTCCCTAATGAATGAAGCCACAATAATGACCTTCTAACCCTCAGGTTCTCTGGGGGGTTCGGAGCACGGGATTATCGCCAGACGGCCGCCGGAGGCAACACGAGTGGGTTCGGAGGCCGTGGAAGTCGCAGCCAGGCCGGACACGGAGGGAACCGTGGATTTGGCGGAGGTGAGGGTCTGATCTGAGCATGTGCACTGGGTTGTGGTCCTACTGGGGTTAGGAAAGTCCAGCTGCAGTTCTGACTCTACTGGCACTACCAAACTTTCGCCTCTACTATTTGGTTGCTAACTTGCGTTGCCTGGTATTTTGGTCCTCCTGCTCCGGCCGACCTGACTCTCCTGACGCTGGAGTTACAGTGAAATGAGAGTTCTTCAATTCTTGCATTCCTTGGATCCTCACTCAAACTAACCAAAACCTGGTGGTTCAACACAAATCTGAGCCCAATTCAGGAAACATTTGGGCCTACCCAGCTCTTCTCCCTTAAGCCCCACCTCTTCAAACCATCCTGTCAGGACTCGGTCTTTGAAGAATGGCACAGGACGGGTATGGTACGTTTTAAACATTTGTTTATAGGCACCAGCTGGGCATTGTTTGAGCAGTTAAGTGAAAAATGGAGCCTTCTAAGTCCAGTTTTTTTAGAATCTTCTGTCTGGTCTTTCCTGGTCCTCCAGCTCTACAACAGACCCATCCTTTGTTGACATAGTCGCTTCTTTAAATCCATTTAAACTGAAGCTCATTTGGGCCCTTTAAGGCATGTTCCCCCAGGGATCAGCTTAAAGAAGCATGTTTAAAGGTTTGAGGTGTTCCCCTATCAGACCAGATTTGGACTACCACACTCCCTCTGTGCACGTCACTGTTGAATCCAGTTCCAGGTGGTAGACAGGATGGTCTTCCATAGACCCTGATGTTAGTCCAGACCCACCATCCCATGCAAGCATGTGGAAGCTTCTGTGATCCACATGGACTGGTCCTGTTCTAGCCCACACAAATACTGGACTGGTCCACATGGACTGGCCCTGTTCCAGCCCACACAAATACTGTCAGCTGATCCACATGGACTGGTCCTGTTGAACATCCAATTGGAACCAAAACCTGTGACTGCTCTGTTTGGGTCCTGGAAGGGGCTAACCCTAACCCTAACCCTGGAAGGGGCTAACCCTACCCCTAACCCTGGAAGGGGTGCATACGTCACCTACAGAAAAACCACACCCTTTAGCCTTTACTGCCCCGGTGGCTTTGACCAGATATCCTGGTCAGGTGGACGGAGGATTTCCCCCCCACTCATGCACAGTGGGTAGGGTTCGGGTTAGGGTTAGTTAGTCCACTTAGTAGTCAGTATGTCCTGCTTAAACTGGTGTAAATTCCAAACTCACTTCAGTCTCTTCAAGTGGACCTTCTCTGCAGTGTGGGCTCATTTCCTTCAGACGTTCCAGAACCTGTAAATGCTGACGTTCAGGTGCAGTTGAGCAACGCTGCACACCTGGTCCTTCCTCCTAGTGCAGGTTTCCGTTGTGATGGTGATCCTTTACTATGGCTAGTGCACTGGTTATGATGGAGGAGGGATTATTGGATGGACAGTCTGTAGTTTGTTCAGTTCTTTTTCTTTTTTCCATGGTTCAGATCTCTATAAAGACCATTCAGCACTGCACTGGTATTTCACTGAGAAAACTTTAATGAACACATCTGGATTAAGTAAAAGCAAAAAAACATGATTTTGAGCATTTGACATTACTGGATAATTGGTTAGGGTCAACTAAAACCACTGTAGAGTCAATGGTTGTTCATGTGTACATCAACCCTGTGCTGAACTGAAGACAGGTCCAGGGTGTACCCCACCTTCACCCATGGGGAACTGGGATAGAATACCAGATAACAGTCCTATCAGCGTCTGCACCACCAGGTCCATTTACCGCAGACAGAAAACCGGTTCCACACCGGGGACAGACTTCATCATTCTGCTCTGACCAGTGGAACCATCAGAATAGTCCAGTGGAGCCATTAGAATAGTCCAGCGGAACCATCAGAATAGTCCAGTGGAACCATCAGAACAGTCCAGTGTAACCATCAGAACAGTCCAGTGGGGCCATCAGAACAGTCCAGTGGAACCATTAGAATAGTCCAGTGGAGCCATTAGAATAGTCCAGCGGAACCATCAGAATAGTCCAGTGGAACCATCAGAATAGTCCAGTGGAACCATCAGAATAGTCCAGTGGAACCATCAGAACAGTCCAGTGGGGCCATCAGAACAGTCCAGTGGAACCATCAGAATAGTCCAGCGGAACCATCAGAACAGTCCAGTGGAACCATCAGAACAGTCCAGTGGAACCATCAGAATAGTCCAGTGGAACCATCAGAACAGTCCAGTGGGGACACAAAACCAGTCCTGCAGCTTTAAATTGTAAATGACTGTAAATGAACCATTGCTTCATGAATTGCTCATTATTAACTTGACTTGTATTTCCCCTCAGGTGGTTTTGGCAACTTCTATGGAAGCGACAGCTATGGAGGCAACTACTCTCACTCCCAGGTTGACTGGTGGGGCAACTAGAACTGGTCCATCACAGGGTGGTGGGGCCACTAGCCTGCCTCCACCCTGTCCTCTTTTGTCTCTTTTCTTTCCTTGGTCCTCTTTCTTTTCTGCACTCGTCTGCCTTCGTTGTCACTCCAGATCCAACACTCATGTTCCAAACTGTTGACACTCATTTAGATCCAGTTCTTTCTTCTGTTTTGAACCCACCTTTGGTTTCTTCACACCACCCTCTAGTTTGTTGTCCAGTTTTGCTTTAAGGTGGATCTCATCACTCAGATTAGACCACACCGGGCAGGGATCAGTTAGTTTTTAACTAGTCCCAGTTACTGTGAAATGAACAGTTCAGTAAATACAGTTTGAACCCTGTTGAAAGAAAACTGGAAGTGTTCCTGGACCGTCTACAAATGTCCTGACACTAAGACGTCCACAACTAGCCTTCTGTCCCTGGACTCTGAAGTGGGGGCTTCACTGACGCTCCGCTGGCCAGGATCCTACTGTCCCTTCACCTTCTATGTAGTCCAGGCTCCAGGATCCTACTGTCCCTTCACCTTCTATGTAGTCCAGGCTCCAGGATCCTGCTGTCCCTTCACCTTCTATGTGGTCCAGGCTCCAGGATCCTGCTGTCCCTTCACCTTCTATGTGGTCCAGGCTCCAGGATCCTACTGTCCCTTCACCTTCTATGTGGTCCAGGCTCCAGGATCCTACTGTCCCTTCACCTTCTATGTGGTCCAGGCTCCAGGATCCTACTGTCCCTTCACCTTCTATGTGGTCCAGGCTCCAGGATCCTGCTGTCCCTTCACCTTCTATGTGGTCCAGGCTCCTGGTGTCCCTTCACTGGCCCAGGATCCTTTTCTCTTCCGTAGACAGCAGAGCCAGGCACCTGTGAGGAACACAGGTGTGTGTTTAAGGTGGAACATGAACACAGGTGTGTGTTTAAGGTGGAACATGAACACAGGTGTGTGTTTAAGGTGGAACATGAACACAGGTGTGTGTTTAAGGTGGAACATGAACACAGGTGTGTGTTTAAGGTGGAACATGGGAACAGGCTGAGGCCTCCCACTGGGACACTTCACAGGGACCACAGAAATGCCTCCTTTTCTTCTTTGTCTACCTTTTCAAAGTCTTTGTGGTGTTAATGTCACCCAGGTCTGATCAACTGAAGCGCTCAGTGACACCAGGAAACAGCATTAGTGGTGGTTCATATTCTAACCACACTCAGGTTGGTTTGGAACAGAACATCCTGCAGAACCCTTAGTTTGTGTCCTGTGCCTTTAACAAATCTGAACGTTGTCTGTTCTTTATTTTTATTTCCATCACACATGAACCTCAGTCTCCAGGTCCTCTCATGTATATTTACTGTCATGTATCAGTTTGAACCTGTTTTAATTTTTTACTGTTGGGAAGGAAACAAACTAAACGGGAACTAAATCAAACCTTGGGAAAAACCAAAACAGTGTCTCAGATCAGGTTCTAGATCTGTGGACTGGACTCTGACAGAAGGACTGATCAGCTGATTCTCAAATAATACCACGACTGGTAGGATTAGGGTTAGGGTTAACCCAGTGGTGGTTAGGGTTAGGGTTAACCCAGTGGTGGTTAGAGTTAACCAAAAACATCTGAATTCTTCTTGTTAACCTGAAATAGACAAACTGGATAAAATAAAGATACTTGATCTGTTTTCAAAACCGAGAAGAAGCTCCACTGAACCAAAGGATTATGGGTAAAACACTGGACCATCAGATCTGTGTGGGTGGTGATGGGATCTGTGTGTGTGTGTGTGTGTGTGTGTGTGTGTTGGGGGGGGGGGGGGGGGGCGGGAGTTGGATCTGTGGCTTTGACAAAGCAGGACCAAGATGAAAAACATCTGCTAGTGTTTTTTGGTCCAGACGGTCCACTTCAGGTCCAGACCAGTCCACAGGTCCAGACCAGTCCACTGGTCCAGACCAGTCCACTAGTCCAGACCAGTCCACTGGTCCAGACCAGTCCATTGCAGGTTTAGTTCCTTCTACCTATTTTCTCCACCTTCTATACTTTTCTTCTAGTTTCTGGATCAGTTGAAGGTCTGAACCTTTAAATCATCTGTTTCCTGTGAGTAGAGCTGGGTCAGCCCACATCAGACCAGCAGAGAAGGTCACAGGCACAAACTGGGGTGTCCTAGGACGCTTTGGACAAGTGTCCTGGACTTTTGGGGTTCCAGACTCCAGCCTGTGGGGGCACAGTTAGGACGCTTCGACCAATCACAGACTCAGTAGACCAGGTACCAGTGAACGGACCAGGTACCAGTGAACGGACCAGGTACCAGTGTAGGACTTACTGGGTGCCGGTGTAGAACTTACCGGGTACCAGTGTAGGACTAACAGGATACCAGTGTAGCACTAACAGGATACCGGTGTAGGACTTACCGGGTACCGGGGTAGGACTAACAGGATACCAGTGTAGGACTTACTGGGTACCTGTGTAGGACTTACTGGGTACCGGTGTAGGACTTACCAGATACCAGTGTAGGACTAACAGGATACCAGTGTAGCACTAACAGGATACCGGTGTAGGACTTACCGGGTACCGGTGTAGGACTTACCGGGTACCAGTGTAGGACTAACAGGATACCAGTGTAGGACTAACAGGATACCAGTGTAGGACTTACTGGGTACCTGTGTAGGACTTACTGGGTACCGGTGTAGGACTAACAGGATACCAGTGTAGGACTTACAGGCTACCGGTGTAGGATTCTGTCCTACTTACAATACTATGGGTTAGGGGGAGGGGACACCAGGCTCTACAGTATTTGGAATGTGATTGCAATATCAGATTTGGCCACAATCCTTCATACGGCACCTTTAAAACCCCCTTCCACTGTGAGGCTGACAGGAACCAGATGAGGCTGGAGGACTGGAACTCAGATCCTTCTGGAGGACTGGAGCTCAGATCCTTCTGGAGGACTGGAGCTCAGATCCTTCTGGAGGACTGGAGCTCAGATCCTTCTGGAGGACTGGAGCTCAGATCCTTCTGGAGGACTGGAAGAAGTCACATCATGACAGTACATTTTACGTACATTTGCAAATGACAATCTCTTGTCGGAGTCTGGATGGACTCTGCACTTTTCTTAGTTTAGAGACACATGAAGGGTTAGTTTAGTTCAGTTGTTGTTGTTGAAAATGGACTCCTGTCCGTTCACCTGCACAGGTAGACAAACCCAAGCCCACAGGTGGATCCTCTTATATTTATATTTATGTTTGTGTTTATATTTATGTTTTGTTGTGGTTCTCATCAGTCCTTTTTCCTGACATGGCTGATGTTGAACTGGTTCTTTTTTACAAGGGGCATTTATGGACCATCTACTACTTGAATTAACAATTAACAAACTTAGTAGCAGGTAGTGCAGCCAATTAATGTGAATAATAAATGTGAATAATAAATGTGAATAATAATAATAATAATAATAATAATAATAATAATAATAATCAGATGTTGTTGCAGCTTGGACTCCTAACAGCTTTCTGAAGGTTGAACGTGGATCTGCTGGGGTTAGGGTCTTTGGTCCTAAATAAAGGAGGTCCTACTGTGGGAAGTGCAGTCCAGTAGATGGAGTTGGACATTGAAGTCCAAAGCAGAGGTGGATGGAAGGGAGAACTGCAGGTACTGACTGTATCTGGACTTGAGGTACCAGACTTTATCTGGACTTGAGGTACCAGACTTTATCTGGACTTGAGGTACCAGACTTTATCTGGACTTCAGGTACCAGACTGTATCTGGACTTCAGGTACCAGACTTTATCTGGACTTCCTGTTCACACACACACACACACACACACACTACCACTGCAGCCCCCTGCCCCCCCTCGGCCCCACTCATCCAAACACCGTACGACCACAGTCAGTGCAGTAGATGTCAGTGGATGTGGACGGTTTCCACTTCAGTCCTCTGTGGGGGTTTGGTCTGGATTTGGCACTGGTTTGGCCCGGGTGTGGCATGGGTTTGGCCCAGGGGTGGCCCTGGTTTGGCCCGGGTTTTGGTGTCCACTGTGCCTTGAAGCCACTCAGTCATTAGAAACAGAAACCTGCTTTGATAAGACTGCATTGTAAATTATTATTATTATTAATAATAATAATAATAATAATCATCATCATCATCATAATCCTCAGTAGCCGTCCACAGACCCAGTGTCAGTGTTTTGTTTTTTTTCTTTTCCTTCCGTCCTCTCCTTGTTGTGAATGTTTTCTGAACAGATTCACTGTGGATCTCTTGCTCTGTTGTCGTGGTTTTTGCATATTTTCATATTTTCAGGCCTTTACGTGGTGGTGGTGCACACACTGGCAGAGCTTCTGGCCAATCAGAAATGGGGGGGGGGGGGGGGCATATATGTGAAAAACAGTCCAGTTACTTTTGGATCATTTTGAGTGACGAGTTGTCATGGCTCTGCTTCTGTCTGACTGGACACAGATGTGACAGGACCTGTGCTGATTGGCTGGGTGGCCGCTAGTCCCTTTCTGATTGGTCGAGGCCTTTAGTTTAGGATCTGCTTTGTGTATTAGTTTAGCAGTTTGTGCACGATGAGGAGCACTGCACGAATTAAAAGAAGAAAATGTGCATCTGTTCTGATTTTATCACAAATAAAACTTTGAATTTAAAATGTAAACAGTGTTTGAATGTTTGTTTATCGGAAACTTTTAGCCCAAAGGTTGGTATTCGTGTCCTTTATGTGCATGTCAAACATTCTGGACTCCTCCTGTCCCACTCAGACCACTAAACACTAAATATGTGCTCAAAAAGATCCAAAATAAATATGAAGTACTTGTAAATAAAACATGTTCATAGTATTTTCTATTTTCATCCAATGAATGTTTTCACTGATATCAGACTGAACTATTGAGAACAAATACTGTTCAGGTTTTACCCCTGGGACCATCTGTCCATCTGTCTGTCCATCTGTCTGCTGACCACAGTCTCAGATGTGAATGAATAAAACTCAAATGCACATGAAGGAAAATAGATTTATTCACAGAAACAACAACTGAGAACAATCAGAACCTGCAGAGGGAGCTGCTGCATGTTCCTGGGTCTGTTTGGATCAGACAAACCTTTTTAATGACATTAAATTATTAACAAACTCCATTCAAACCAACAGTGACACTGATGAACTGTGTTTATGTCCAGGTGAAACTCTGCTTTGGTAAAAGGAGGCCCCACCTTCCCATTGGCTGGCACTGTTGGTCCAAAACCATGGAAACAGGTTTGAGTTCTTTCCATCAGCTCCTGTTTGGAGCTGTAGTCCAATAATGAAGTCCACCAGGACCAGGTCTGGTCTCAGTCCACATCCTGACAGTCCAGGACCGGGGCAGTGCTCATGTTCTCCTCTGGAAGCATTTTCAGGATCACTTCACTCTGGGCTCACCAGGGTCGGACCAGTAGGCTGGGGTCTGGGGGTTCGGACCAGTAGGCTGGGGTCTGGGGGGTCAGACCAGTAGGCTGGGCTCACCGGGGTCGGACCAGAAGTTTGGGTTGTCTTGGTACCATTTGACTAGAAGGACAAAGAACACAGGTATGATCAGTGTGAGTGGACTGTAGATGGACTAACATGTGGACTGGACTGGGGGGTCTGGACTCTTACATGTGCAGTTGGACTGGACTGGAGGGGACTCCACAGTTACAAAATTGTGGAGCCATGGGGTGTGTTTAGTGTGTGTTTAGTAGGCCTGTAACGGTACACAAAATTTTTGGTTCAGTATGTTTTCAGTTTTCAAAGCCACAGTTCAGTTTTTTTCGGTTCGGTACGGGAAGAAAGAAAAGGGTTAGGGTTAGGGTTAACCCTATCCTGGTTGTTGTCTTTCACCTGAACCTGAACTGATCCAAACTGGACTGATGCTGGAGGGTCTGCAGTCTGTTCCTTCCAGGTTCACATCATATTTGTTGTTTTTTTAAACCTTAAATCAGCTGTTATTTCATGTTTCAGCTCTATGTGTGCTCCTTCCATATGTCTGTGTGAAACTTGCACGGATTCAAAGTTCCGCATCAAACGACGCCTTTCGTTCCTTTTTCTTTTTCTCATCATTCTGCTCCGTTTGGGTTCAGCTGTGGACCGAACCGAACAGGTGTGGACACAAATGGTTCAGTTCGGTACGTGTACCGTTACAGGCCTAGTGTTTAGTGTGTGTTTCGTGCGTGTTTGTTTAGTGTGTTTTAGTGTGTATTTTGTGTGTAAACCCATCCTGGTTGTGGTTTTGGTACCGGTCTGATGGATCCCCTCGGTCCAGGACACCTGTGGTCTCCAGCCCAGCTGCTGCAGCTTCTGACATGTGATGGGGTACCGCAGATCCACCTGGGGCCTGGGGAGCACAGGTGCATTATGGGTAGGTCCACAGGTGCATTATGGGTAAGTCCACAGGTGCATGTGCGGTTTGAACTCACCTGTCTGGAACAAACTCCATCCAGTCGTTGAGTTCAGAATCCGGAACCTTCTTGACCTGAACCGAACACAGATTTCATAAATAACCTGATTTACTGACACACACTCAGCGCTCACATTACCATGTTCACACACACACACACACACACACACACACCATCTTAATAAGTTCTCTGGCCAGTTGCATGATGGGAATCTCACAGCTGGTGCCCACATTGTAGACTTGTCCTGTTGAGCCTTTTTCCAGAAGCAGCAGGAAGGCGTCGACCACGTCGTCAACAAACAGGAAGTGTCGGGATTTGGGGAGAGTTCCTTGAATGGTACTGAAGAAAAGAAGAGGGTTAAGACCCAGGGTTAGGGTAAGGGTTAACCCTTAACCCTTACCCAGGGGGGTTCCACAGCCACACAGGTGGAAGGAAACCTACCACTTCTGGTTCTTCTGTAACTGTGTGACAAATCTGGGAATGACCTGAAAAATGAACAAGAAAAAAACAAAAGTCTGAGTCAACTTTAAGAAAATTCAGAGAAAATGAGACAAGAGTGAACGAGCGTCACCTTCTCAGTGAACTGACGAGGACCGTAGACGTTGTTACTCCTGGTGATTAAGACGGGAAACTAGAATGGACAGAAAGGAGAGTTTACATCCTTTAAAACGGACCCTGACCCTTAAGCATAACCCTTAACGCTTACTCCTAACCCGGGTCCAGATCTTGTATCTGGTCCAGTAGGAGTAGACCAGGCCCTCTGCTCCTAACCCCAGACCCTAACCCGGGTCCAGATCTTGTATCTGGTCCAGTAGGAGTAGACCAGGCCCTCTGCTCCTAACCCCAGACCCTAACCCGGGTCCAGATCTTGTATCTGGTCCAGTAGGAGTAGACCAGGCCCTCTGCTCCTAACCCCAGACCCTAACCCGGGTCCAGATCTTGTATCTGGTCCAGTAGGAGTAGACCAGGCCCTCTGCTCCTAACCCCAGACCATAACCCGGGTCCAGACCTTGTATCTGGTCCAGTAGGAGTAGACCAGGCCCTCTGCTCCTAACCCCAGACCATAACCCGGGTCCAGACCTTGTATCTGGTCCAGTAGGAGTAGACCAGGCCCTCTGCTCCTAACCCCAGACCCTAACCTGGGTCCAGACCTTGTATCTGGTCCAGTAGGAGTAGACCAGGCCCTCTGCTCCTAACCCCAGACCATAACCTGGGTCCAGACCTTGTATCTGGTCCAGTAGGAGTAGACCAGGCCCTCTGCTCCTAACCCCAGACCATAACCCGGGTCCAGACCTTGTATCTGGTCCAGTAGGAGTAGACCAGGCCCTCTGCTCCTAACCCCAGACCCTAACCCGGGTCCAGATCTTGTATCTGGTCCAGTAGGAGTAGACCAGGCCCTCTGCTCCTAACCCCAGACCCTAACCCGGGTCCAGATCTTGTATCTGGTCCAGTAGGAGTAGACCAGGCCCTCTGCTCCTAACCCCAGACCATAACCCGGGTCCAGACCTTGTATCTGGTCCAGTAGGAGTAGACCAGGCCCTCTGCTCCTAACCCCAGACCATAACCCGGGTCCAGACCTTGTATCTGGTCCAGTAGGAGTAGACCAGGCCCTCTGCTCCTAACCCCAGACCATAACCTGGGTCCAGACCTTGTATCTGGTCCAGTAGGAGTAGACCAGGCCCTCTGCTCCTAACCCCAGACCATAACCCGGGTCCAGACCTTGTATCTGGTCCAGTAGGAGTAGACCAGGCCCTCTGCTCCTAACCCCAGACCATAACCCGGGTCCAGACCTTGTATCTGGTCCAGTAGGAGTAGACCAGGCCCTCTGCTCCTAACCCCAGACCATAACCTGGGTCCAGACCTTGTATCTGGTCCAGTAGGAGTAGACCAGGCCCTCTGCTCCTAACCCCAGACCCTAACCTGGGTCCAGACCTTGTATCTGGTCCAGTAGGAGTAGACCAGGCCCTCTGCTCCTAACCCCAGACCATAACCCGGGTCCAGACCTTGTATCTGGTCCAGTAGGAGTAGACCAGGCCCTCTGCTCCTAACCCCAGACCCTAACCCGGGTCCAGACCTTGTATCTGGTCCAGTAGGAGTAGACCAGGCCCTCTGCTCCTAACCCCAGACCCTAACCCGGGTCCAGACCTTGTATCTGGTCCAGTAGGAGTAGACCAGGTCCTCTGCCCCTAACCCCAGACCCTAACCGGGTCCAGAACTTGTATCTAGTCCAGTAGGAGTAGACCAGGTCCTCTGCTCCTAATCCCAGACCCTAACCCGGGTTCAGACCTTGAATCTAGTCCAGTAGGAGTAGACGAGGTCCTCTGCTCCTAACCCCAGATCCTAACCGGGTCCAGACCTTGTATCTGGTCCAGTAGGAGTAGACCAGACCTTGTATCTGGTCCAGTAGGAGTAGACCAGGCCCTCTGCTCCTAACCCCAGACCCTAACCGGGTCCAGACCTTGTATCTGGTCCAGTAGGAGTAGACCAGGC
This sequence comes from Sphaeramia orbicularis, assembly GCF_902148855.1. Taxonomy (NCBI): domain Eukaryota; kingdom Metazoa; phylum Chordata; class Actinopteri; order Kurtiformes; family Apogonidae; genus Sphaeramia; species Sphaeramia orbicularis. The sequence goes on from NW_021941628.1 coordinate 113,413, forward strand.
CCTCTGCTCCTAACCCCAGACCCTAACCGGGTCCAGACCTTGTATCTGGTCCAGTAGGAGTAGACCAGGTCCTCTGCTGCTGCCTTGCTTTCAGAGTAGGGGTTGCTGGGTCTCATTGGACTGGACTCATCAAACACCTGTGAACAAAAACACACCAGATCTAGTTCACATTTACACACAAGTCCAACTGAGGCTGAAGGCCATGTGGACCCACCTGGTCCGGACCCAGCTGGTCCAGACCCACTTGGTCCAGACCCACTTGGTCCAGACCCAGCTGGTCCAGACCCGGATCAGACCAGGCTCCGTAGACCTCGTCGGTGCTGACGTAGATGAAGCGCTGCAGCCGGTGCCGGTCCTGATGGACCTGATGGGCCTCCTTTAGCAGGACCCGGGTCCCTTCAATGTTGACCCTCTGGAACGAGGAGGGGGTCTGGAAGGAAGACTCTGAAACACACACAAATACACAACTGAAACACACACAAATACAAATACACAACTGAAATACACACAAATACAAATACACAACTGAAATACACAAAAATACACAAATACACAAATGAAACACACGCAAATGCACAACTGAAATACACACAAATACACAACTGTGAAAAAGGAGGGGGTCTGGAAGGAGGACTCCGAAACACACACAAATACACAACTGAAACACACACAAATACAAATACACAACTGAAATACACAAAAATACACAACTGAAACACACGCAAATGCCCAACTGAAATACACACAAATACACAACTGTGAAAAAGGAGGGGGTCTGGAAGGAAGACTCTGAAACACACACAAATACACAACTGAAATACACACAAATACACAACTGAAACACACACAAATACACAACTGAAACACACGCAAATGCACAACTGAAATACACACAAATACACAACTGTGAAAAAGGAGGGGGTCTGGAAGGAAGACTCTGAAACACACACAAATACACAACTGAAATACACACAAATACACAACTGAAACACACGCAAATGCACAACTGAAATACACACAAATACACAACTGTGAAAAAGGAGGGGGTCTGGAAGGAAGACTCTGAAACACACACAAATACACAACTGAAATACACACAAATACACAACTGAAACACACACAAATACACAACTGAAACACACACAAATACACAAACGCACAACTCTGAAACACTCAAACGCACAAATACACAACTCTGAAACTCTGTTCTGGTTCTACCCCTGGGACTGGATGAGTTCTATCCCTGTGACTGTTCTGGTTCTACCCCTGGGAGGGGCCGTGTTCAGACTGTGGTTCTCACCGACATGCGTCTTCGCTGCCAGGTGGAAGATGATGTCGACGTTGTTGCAGTTGAACAGGTGTTGGACCACCCTGGGGTTGCACACGTCCCCCTGTGGACACAAACAGAAAACTGAAACTGGAACCATTCAGTCCTGAACAGTTTCTGATGCATGTGCACTTTTAACCCTCTACAGGACTGTTCAGGTTCAGGTTGAGGTTCAGGTTCTGTTGAACTAACTGGTCTACAGGGTTCAGGTTTAGTTTAGTCTCTGGTTAAAAGGTTCCATCTGTTTCCCGTCTGTAAACGATCAGATAAATAAAACACTAACTAAGAATCAATTCAAGGCATGGATGATTAGAAGATCTAAGACCAGATGATTAGATATGATCAGATATGATCGAACTATAAAGAACTGGAACAGTCCCACACATACTGGACTAGTTCTACTCATACTAGTATAAACTGGAACAGTCCCTATATCCTGATTTTAGTCCCCATCCCAAAAACAACAGTTCCTAAATATTCTATCATCAAATCCACAGACAAACTCAACTGAGTACAGACTGACTGGATTATTGACAGGTTGACTGTATCATTGCCAGGTTTCTGTTCCTACCCTGATAAAAGTGTAGTTTGCTCGCTCCTCCACACACTCCAGACTCCTGGGGCTGCAGCAGTAATCCAACTACAACACACACACGACCTGGACTGTAGATGAGAACACTCCCCCCATCTGCCTTACATTGTCCAGGTTGACCCCCCCCCCATCTGCCTTACATTGTCCAGGTTGATAATCCTCCAGTCTGGGTGTGTGTTGACCAGGTGGACCACCAGGTGAGAGCCTCTGCACAAAGAGAAAAACAGGAGTTTAATGAGAAATACAATGAACACCAGGACACATTCACCTGTTTGAAATATGATATAATACATACTGTTTAGTTTATTTCAGATCATGTTTGTTCTATAAAGATAAAAAAAAAAACTTTAAACAACACAGAGAAAACACAGCTTTCATCCTAGAGTTAGGGTTAGCCTTTCCCTATATTAGGGTTAGGGTTAAATGCTTACATGAACCCAGATCCTCCTGTCACCACCACAGTTTTACTGTAATCCATCCTCTGCATCAGACCCCCACCCCCACCCATCAAAGGGTTAATTAGGGTTAGGGCACAAAGAAAACCGCACCATAATAAATAAGAACCGTCCTTATATCACTACTATGTGTCTCAGTTTCAGCTGTAACCCTAACCCTAACTGTTTAACTGTTCCAACCCTAACTGTTTAACTGTTCTAACCCTAACTGTTTAACTGTTCTAACCCTAACCCTAACTGTTTAACTGTTCTAACCCTAACTGTTTAACTGTTCCAACCCTAACTGTTTAACTGTTCCAACCCTAACTGTTTAACTGTTCTAACCCTAACTGTTTAACTGTTCTAACCCTAACCCTAACTGTTTAACTGTTCTAACCCTAACTGTTTAACTGTTCCAACCCTAACTGTTTAACTGTTCCAACCCTGTTTAACTGTTCTAACCCTAACTGTTTAACTGTTCTAACCCTAACTGTTTAACTGTTCTAACCCTAACCCTAACTGTTCAAACTGACCAGACTTGTTTCTTTCCGTACACTTGCTCTCTGGTGTAGAGCACGACAGTAGCGGCCGGTTTCCGGCAGTGTTGACACGTAGAAAATGGGCGGTCCGGCTAGCGCAAGACAACCCTGTTGGCTGCTTTCTGTGACGTCATCAATAACACGCTGTTTGATTCTGTGAATCGTCCGTCAATCAAAGTGAGAGGCGTGCCTATGTAGTTAACGGTAATTCCCTGGCTATAATAAACCTGAATTTCCGGTTTGGGATCTCAAAATAAGAATAGATAAAGATATTTTATTTGTTTTTTTTTCATTTAAGAGCGCACGTATATCTGCTAATTAAGACAGTTAGACTTATAAAAACAATTTTTGCGTGAATCTATTTTGACTATTCTTTATAAACCTCCAAAATAATATAAATTATACTTTTATTTTAATAAGCAGGTACTTCACTTCTGCTTTGATGCTAGCTAACGACGGCTAGCTTTTAGCAGCTGTTTTACTTCTGACTTCGTGGCTCATTGAATTAAGAAGCTAACGTTTATTTCTTGATTATTTTAAGATACACTTCGTAAAATGCCGCATTTAGTTACAACACTTGTGGCCGTTGTTTGGTTTAGTCCAGAGGTTTGTGGAAAAACTGTGACGGGACTTTTTAAGAGCGACGAGGCAAGACAGCAGAATGGACAGTTTATCACCCAATTCATGTTCCAGGGTAAGACTGAGATTAAACTAAAACTGAGATTAAACTAACCCTAACTCAGGCAACAAAATGAACAGTTTATCACCCAATTCATGTTCCAGGGTAAAACTGAGACTAAACTAAAACTGAGATTAAACTAACCCTAACCCAGGCAACAAAATGAACAGTTTATCACCCAATTCATGTTCCAGGGTAAAACTGAGATTAAACTAAAACTGAGATTAAACTAACCCTAACCCAGGCAACAAAATGGACAGTTTATCACCCAATTCATGTTCCAGGGTAAGACTGAGATTAAACTAAACATAAAACTGAGATTAAAACTAAATTTAAAACTGAGATTAACCCTAAAACTGAGACTACACTAACCCTAACCCTTGTGTCTGTAATAGGGGACAGTGGACTGAAGGTCTTGGTCTTTTTTAGGGGACAGTGGATTTAAGGTCTCGGTCTTTTTTAGGGGACAGTGAACTGAAGGTCTCGGTCTTTTTTAGGGGACAGTGGACTTAAGGTCTCGGTCTTTTTTAGGGGACAGTGGACTGAAGGTCTCTGTCTTTTTTAGGGGACAGTTGACTGAAGGTCTCGGGTCTTTTTTAGGGGACAGTGAACTGAAGGTCTCAGTCTTTTTTAGGGGACAGTGAACTGAAGGTCTCGGTCTTTTTTAGGGGACAGTGGACTTAAGGTCTCGGTCTTTTTTAGGGGACAGTGGACTGAAGGTCTCTGTCTTTTTTAGGGGACAGTTGACTGAAGGTCTCGGGTCTTTTTTAGGGGACAGTGAACTGAAGGTCTCGGTCTTTTTTAGGGGACAGTGGCCTTAAGGTCTCGGTCTTTTTTAGGGGACAGTGGACTGAAGGTCTCTGTCTTTTTTAGGGGACAGTGAACTGAAGGTCTCTGTCTTTTTTAGGGGACAGTGGCCTTAAGGTCTCTGTCTTTTTTAGGGGACAGTGGACTGAAGGTCTCGGTCTTTTTTAGGGGACAGTGGCCTTAAGGTCTCGGTCTTTTTTAGGGGACAGTGAACTGAAGGTCTCGGTCTTTTTTAGGGGACAGTGGATTGAAGGTCTCTGTCTTTTTTAGGGGACAGTTGACTGAAGGTCTCGGGTCTTTTTTAGGGGACAGTGAACTGAGGGTCTCGGTCTTTTTTAGGGGACAGTGGCCTTAAGGTCTCGGTCTTTTTTAGGGGACAGTGGACTGAAGGTCTCTGTCTTTTTTAGGGGACAGTGGCCTTAAGGTCTTGGTCTTTTTTAGGGGACAGTGGACTGAAGGTCTCTGTCTTTTTTAGGGGACAGTGGACTTAAGGTCTTGGTCTTTTTTAGGGGACAGTGGACTGAAGGTCTCGGTCTTTTTTAGGGGACAGTGGACTTAAGGTCTCTGTCTTTTTTTAGGGGACAGTGGACTTAAGGTCTCGGTCTTTTTTAGGGGACAGTGGACTTAAGGTCTCTGTCTTTTTTAGGGGACAGTGGACTTAAGGTCTCGGTCTTTTTTAGGGGACAGTGGACTGAAGGTCTCGGTCTTTTTTAGGGGACAGTGGACTTAAGGTCTCGGTCTTTTTTAGGGGACAGTGGACTGAAGGTCTCGGTCTTTTTTAGGGGACAGTGGACTTAAGGTCTCTGTCTTTTTTTAGGGGACAGTGGACTTAAGGTCTCGGTCTTTTTTAGGGGACAGTGGACTTAAGGTCTCTGTCTTTTTTAGGGGACAGTGGACTTAAGGTCTCGGTCTTTTTTAGGGGACAGTGGACTGAAGGTCTCGGTCTTTTTTAGGGGACAGTGGACTTAAGGTCTCGGTCTTTTTTAGGGGACATTGGACTGAAGGTCTTGGTCTTTTTTAGGGGACAGTGGACTCCTGGTGGTCAGAGTGGACAACGTGGCTGAAGCGGTCCTAAAGGGGTCCAGACTGCTGCTGTATCAGGACATGGACCCAGACCTGGACCACCTCAGCTGTTCTCAGAGACTGGCTGGAGCCCAGTTCACCAGTAAAGACCGCATGTAGACCAGTATGGACCCAGTCCTCTTCTGGACTGGATTATCTGTCTCACTGTCCTGTCCTGTTCTGTCCTCAGTTGAACTCAGACAGGACGAACACAACCAGACCATCCCCCCCCTGGTGACCCCTACGGCCTGGAGGGCCCTGTACGCCGATAAATACACCTGTGAGCAGGTAAGCCTGTTTCCATCACAACCCTAACCCTGTCAGCAGGTAACCCCTGATTCAGTCTGTTTCCATGACAACAGTTTGAGATGGACATGTTGAAGACTTCCGTTTTGGGTTAGGGTTGTGTGTTTGTGTTTACTTGTTTGTGTCGGACTTGTTTGTGTTTACTATCAAAGCAAATGTGTGCCATTAGAGATTGAAAGCTTGTATTTTGCAATAATTTAGGTTGAAAGGTTGTGTTTTCCAATAATTTTTTTTTTTTGAACGGTTGTATTTTGTAATTTGAATTTTTTTTTAGTTGAATTTTTTTTAAATTGTTGAATTTTTACACATAGATTTTCTTATTCTGAATTCAATTATTAAAAAAAAAAATTTTTTTGAATTCAATATTCTCAAATACAATATGTTTCAAATGCAATCTAAAAAAATTCAACCTAAAAAACCTCAATATAACATCTTGGCCAGGAAAACCAATGGAGTACCGAGCTGCTCGATCTAACGTTTACCCTATCATACATCGCGCCGAAGATCACGTGACACTCAGGAAGTGGCACAGGCGCGGTGATTCACACATGAAATGGTTGAATATAGGTAGCCTACAAATTTCACAAAATCACCCCCCGTGTTTGCCTAAAAAACTCTTAGTTTCACCATTATATCCTGCCTGTGTGTGTGTAGAGCCTTGTGTATGTGTGTGAGTGGCAGCTTCCAGCGCGATGCCGTTGGCCCGTCCGGCTGCGCTCCAGTTAAAGCCTTCCCCAGGTGAGTTGTTGTAGAGCTGAGCTCTGCCAATAAAAGTTCATTAAAGTTATTATTCATGACTTAAAGAGGGACAGACTCCTGTAACTTGTTTGTACTATCCAACTCATCCTATAATAATTCTGTTGAGTTTTCAGTTTGCTGATGTTGAATTTTTAATGACTTTAGCATCCGTGCTAACGCTAGCATCCGAAGTTAGCCTCCATGCTCTCCTCTGAATGTGCCGCAGGTTAATGCTGATATTTTGGCCGATTTCCAAATGGTTTGATTTGTTGAAAACATCACACATGTAGGTATGATACTGGATGCTTTGGCATTTTTAAAAAAATGTCGGTTTTACGACCCAAATCCAAATTCTACATAATGTTTCCAACAGACAATCTTCTGACAGAGCCGTAAATGATGCTGGTGTTCTGTCGAGTTGAGCTGCTCCGTCGAAGTAAGCTACCAGTAGCTCATATCGACAGCGACGTCTATTGATTGACGCTACCCCGTCAAAACATGCTACTTACGTTTCGACACGCCTATTTGAAAATGAAATAATGCTTCGACTGTAGAAAAACACCATTATTTACTTATTTATCTGAATATGGATAGAGGAAGCTCATTTCGACAGGCTTATAACTTCTATCAAATAAAACTCCCACTACAGGTAACATTTCCACAGGCTTATAACTTCTATTAAATAAAGCTCCTACTACAGAAACACCATAATTTACGTTATTATCGTCTCACTTCAATATTCTACGTCTATCCTTCGTGCACATGTAATTGCTTACAGGAATTGTTAACATAGATGTAGTCAGTTAAATGGTCGGCTACCATTATTGGCGTCTGTTGAACTAACAAACAATAATCTAAACACCATTAACACCCACCTGACCCACGCACTTAATGCTATATCACACAATGAGAACTTCCTTGCGCTATTATCATCTAACGTTAATATTCTACGTCTGTCTTTCGTGCACAGAATTGCTTCCATGCTTACTACTCAAAAGGCACTATTAAGAAGACCGCTTCTGATGTTATCTTCTCAGTAGCCCAAAGACTCCAATCTATCTCCCCTGATGCCCCATGCTTCTTCCTTGGCGATTTTAACCATGTTAACTGTAAAAACTCACTGGGCGGTTTTTACCAATATGTCACCTGCCCCACTCGGGGTATCAGGACACTGGACCTCTGTTATGGTTCTATTAAGGGTGCCTATAAGTCTGTTGCGGGTCCCCCTATTGGATTCTCTGACCACAATGTGGTGCACCTTCTCCCCACATATAGACCTGTACTGCACAGAGACAAAGTACAGGCACGTACGGTCCAAGTGTGGAATGAGGACAGCACTCTGGCTTTCCAGGGCTGTTTGGACAGCACTGACTGGACGGTCTTCCAGGATGCATCCAGCAGCATTGGTGAACTGATAGATGTTGTATGCAGTTACATCTCCTTCTGTGTGGACTGTGCAATCCCAACTAAGTCAGTCATTTCCTACCCCAATAATAAGCCCTGGATATCCAAGGAACTGAAAAACCTGTTAAGGAAAAAGAGAGCTATTTTTAATAGTGGTGATATGGTTGCATATGCTGAAATTAGGAGGGTTGTGCAGGCTGAAATTGCGAAGGCTAAACTCCATTATAAGAATAAAATTGAGGCCAAATTCAGCAAGTCAGACCTCAGATCTGTGTGGAATGGCATGGAAATGATGACCGGCCTAAATAAAGGCAGCAGCACTTTGTTTTTAAATGGATTTAATTCAGATGAGCAGTTAGCTAATGAATTAAACAGTTTTTATATGAGATTTTCTAACAGTGATTTTAGTGAGAGAATTAATAATATGAGGAAGAATTTCGTTAGTGACTCTTCAGCTTTGGAAATTGACGTCTCTAAGGTTGAAAATTTATTTAAACACACCAAGGTTAGGAAAAGTCCTGGCCCTGACCACATCAGTGGTCGGGTGCTTAAGTCTTGTGCTAGTCAGTTAAGTGAGATCTTTACGGTAATTTTCACTCAATCCCTCCAGACACAAACAGTGCCGAAAACATGCCACCATCATTCCTGTGGCTAAGTGCAAAAATCCCAAGATCCTGAATGACTTCCGACCCATGGCTCTCACCTCATTGGTGATGAAGACCCTTGAAAAATTGGTGAAGCAGGAGTTATTGAAGCAGGTGGAGGATCAGTTAGATCCACTTCAGTTTGCTTATAGGGCTGGCAGAGGTGGTGAGGATCCAAAACTTACTTTGTTAAAGTCCCTCTATCGACATCTGGAGACCCCAAAAACTCATGCTAGGCTCCTATTTATTGACTTCTCTTCAGCATTCAACACTATTCAGCCCTTTTTGTTGGCTGAGAAACTCCAGACTTTTTTTAATTTGGATACCACCTTAGTTGGCTGGATAGTGGATTTTTTATGTGACAGGTCACAGTGTGAGGGTTAATAGAGCCCTGTCCTTTAAATCTCTTTCCTCTACAGGCTCTCCTCAGGGCTGTGTACTTACGCCATTGCTTTTTATTTTATACACTAATGATTGTAGGAGCAGGATGAGAATAAGCACTATGTGACATTTGCAGACGATACAGTCATAGTGAGCCTTTTAAACAATGAGGAGGACGGGCATGGTCCTGGAGTGGATGATTTTACCTCTTGGTGTGAAAACTTTTACCTGTCCATCAATGTCTCCAAAACCAAAGATATGACTATTGATTTCCGTAGGTCTCCCCATAATGGATTACAAACCGTTATTCAAAATAAGGTCGTTGAAAATGTGGATGAATACAAATACTTAGGGACCATTATTGATAGGAAATGATCATTTGACTGTAATACAGAGGCGGTGTGTGAAAAGGCCCAACAGAGACTTTTCTTTTTAAGACAGATGAAATCGTTTAATGTGTGCAGGACTCTGATGACTGTGTTTGACCAGTGTTTTATTCAGTCTGTTTGAACATTTTGCATTGTGCTGTGGTATGGTGGTCTTTCAATGACCAACAAGAAGAAGCTAACTAGGCTGGTAAATGCAGCATCAAAGGTGGTAGGGGTCCAGCTAACCCAGCTGCAGGACATATATGATAAACGGCTCAGCGGTAAGGCCAAACACAGTTTAAACTGCCCTGATCACCCACTTTTTGGGGAGTTTAATTTGCTCCCCTCTGGTCGCCGTTTTAGGCTTCCTCAATTGAGAACTGGACGGGCTAGGGACTCCTTTATTCCTGCGGTTTTTAGGAATCTGAATTCACGTAGCTGATATCTAGGGTTTTTTTTTTTTTTCTTCTTCATATGTCAATTTTTAAAATCCTTTTATGTGATTATTTATTTTTTAAGGCCCATGGCCATATGGCAATTAACTTGTGTACTGCCCAATTGGACCTTTTTTTTTTTTTTTTTTTTTTTTTTACTTGTGTTGGGAAGGGGAGTGCCTCCATTGTGTGTTGTCCTGTTTTATGTAATTTTATTGGGGTGGCATATGGGGGTGCTGTTTCTGTGTATGTGTTTTTGCGTATGTGCTTATGTGTTTATGACCCCTGCTGCACACCAAATTTCCTTTTCTAAGGATAAATAAAGTAGAAAATTGAAAGTTAAAGAAATATATGTACAGAATATGACTCACTTCTGCCTGGGGGAGCACAAATCGATGGGCATTTAAACTGTGAAAACGCTTAGGGGCATGTGCATGCTCAGTAGCGCTAAGTAGCTCAACTCAACGGGTAGGGTGGCTCGACAGGTCACCGGACTTCTGTGGCGCTTATGGCTGTTCTAACAAGTGGAACATAAACACAAGATCTGGTGGAATCACCTTTCACAGGTAAGGTGTAAGTAAGGAATACATTTGAGTCAGCAGGTTGGTGGTGATATAAATCAGACCGGCCCGGTAGAAACCCTCTGCTCTGTGTCCAGGCTCTACCAGCTCCATTTACGATGTCTCTGTAGCGCTGCATCCTGTAATAACGGTGCCATATGTAATGATGTAATAATCTTTCACCCTATTTTGTAATAAAATCTTTGGAACTGGTTAGAACTCAAACACAACAGTATTAGTACAGACAGCTGGTACTGGGACTTTCTGGACCTCCTTCCATGGAACAGGCCTCACTTTTTTGGAACTCTACCAGTGATTATAAACACCAGGGCCATGGGCCACTGTCAAATCTTGTTTGCTAAAAAAAATATCTGTAAATTTGACGGTCCTGTTGTTTTTTGTGTAACAAATTGTACTAATATAATGCTCTGTAACCCCCACCCCCATCCCAGCCTTGTCTGTGTATGTATGTGTATTATTTCTGTCTGTCAGAAGTAATTAATTTAAAAAAAAAAAAAAAAAAAAAATCTTTAACGGATTTCTTAAATAACTTTGCTGCATTTTGTAATAATTTCAGAAATGTAAGTGCACCCGTAAGTTTCTTGTTAGTAATACTTAATTAGTGCAGCTTTTGTCTCTAGTTTGCAAACACATTCCCCATTATAATGAATACACAGTTACATTTGATTTAGGTTTGACCAAAGAAACATTTGACAATTTTTTTTTTTTTAATGAATTCTATTTAAGCTGGAATGCCTAATGTTGTTCTGCTAGTATGATGGTTTTTCCAATTAAGGCGTTAATTACCTCCGCCAAGGAGGTTATGTTTTTGCCAGGGTTTGTTTGTTTGTCTGTCTGTCTGTTTGTCTGTCCGTTAGTGTGCAACATAACTCAAAAAGTTATAGACAGATTTGATGAAATTTTCAGGGTTTGTTGGAAATGGGATAAGGAAGAAATGATTAAATTTTGGTGGTGATCGGGGGTGGGGGGGCCCACGGGGGGGGCCCATTTCCAACAAACCCTGAAAATTTCATCAAAATCTGTCCATAACTTTTTGAGTTATGTTGCACACTAAGGAACAGACAAACAGACAGACAGACAGACAAACAAACAAACAAACCCTGGCAAAAACATAACCTCCTTGGCATGGGGGGGCCCACGGGGGGGGCCACTGATCAGCCTTGGCGGAGGTCTGCGCTCTCCGAGTGCTTCTAGTTACCTCCGCCAAGGAGGTTCTGTTTTTGCCGGCGTTGGTTTGTCTGTCTGTCTGTCTGTGTGCAAGATAACTCAAAAAGTTAAGGACGGATTTGGATGAAAATTTCAGGAAATGATACTGGCACAAGGAACAAATGATTAAATTTTGGTGGTGATTGGGGGGGTGGGGGAGGCACTGATCTGCCTTGGCGGAGGTCTGTGCTCTCTGAGTGCTTTTCTAATTTCAATGGTTTTTCGATGGTTAATTACATAATGCACCAAATTATTAATTTTTTTTTTTTTTTTAAAAAGTGCTACACGTATTTTGCAATAACTGTTATGTTAAGCTATTACAAAATGCAGCAAAGTTTATTACAAAATACGTTCAAGAATTTTATTACAAACTGAGGTGCTATTACATAATGAGGTAAAAAAATGATTCCATTATTACATATTGCACTGTTATTATATAATGTGGAGCTACAATCCCACAGCTGCTCACAAGTGAGACAAAACTGAGGTTAAAATGCAATGGTATTTATCTACAAACTGCCTCTTGGTAAAAAAAAACAACAACAAAAACAGACCTTAGATCGCAGTCATTGATCTGTTAGAATACAGCATTTAATAGATGACAGTTAATGATAGATATTGGATGTAATTAATATGAAGACCTATGGATTATGGACTGACCCTTTATGTGAATGGTGAACATTCTTTTTTGTTGTAGACAGTTTTTTTACATCTCTGAAGACTTTTCTCACATTTCTAAGGTTTTCCAAAGGCAGTTGTTTGAAAAGATAAGTACAAAGGTATACGTGCAATTTGGCTGAAACACCAATGTCTGTGATTCACAGATCTTTGTAAGTATCTGATAACTACTTAATGCCACATGTTTCTAAACTTTTTTTCTGTCTGCATGTTTAGGAATAAAGCACAGTGCATTTCCAGATGCTTCATACTTTTCTTAAATTTTGTATTCTGTTTCTTATTTTTAGCAGCACCATCAAGGACCACAAAAGCTTCGAGGAAAGCTGAAGAGAGCCTGCCGATGGACTGACCTCAGCATTTCCATGAGGCGGACCCTCAGACTAATGTTGGACGTATTCACATGGAATCATTCTCAAACACATGAGAGCATCAAGGCCCTGGTCACATTCAAACCTCCATCACAGCTGCTTTCTGACACTCATTTTAGACCCACTCAAATTCACATGAACATCCATTGAAACCTACTGTAGCTGTTGAACATGTGTCCCTGACACTAAGACGTCATACCCAAGGTGTCCACAGTGGGACTGAGGGACGACATGAAGCATGTGAGCAGCAGTGGAAGTGACGAGGTACAAACAGCACTCTGTTCTCCTCCCTTCTTCCATTTTTCCAGGGATAGAAGCTCATATATGAAGAGCTGAAGGACAGACTGGAACGATCCTCTGGTCAAATGGAAATACTGATTTAAATATTTCATATAGGTGCTTCATGTTTACACTCAGACTCCTCCTTCATTATTATTTAAAGGGGTTTTACTCATTAGTTTATGCTAACTTCATATCAGAAGTTAGCATAGAGAGAGTTCACCCTCACACTCCACCTTCATGGTGTGAAGGCAGATGTTTATTAGACAGTCTGTCCATCTTCCTCTGCTCCATCCATCCTCATACATTTCTACTAGGCCTGTAATGGTACACAAAATATTCGGTTTGGTACGTTTTCGGTTTTGAAAGCCACAGTTTGGTTTTTTTCGGTTCAGTACGGAAAGAAAGAAAGAAAACCCCTCAAAATGTCTTTAATGCATTAATGAATTTTTGAACATTCTTCCACAAATTTTGGGAGACAATAGAATATAGAAAAACAGGAATAATATAATTCTGCTGCTATAAATCAAATAGAAAATAAAATATTACTAAATGTATTTTAAACATTAGTATTGCACTTTTCCCTGAAAGGGAGTTTTGAACAAACAACAAAAATCTAATCCCAGTTCTGTCAGTTCACACTCTGCATTAAAATAACAACAAAAAAATTCCATATGAAGTGCAACATTAAGAAGAGGGTAAACTGGTATTCTGTTTAAACAAACTGAAGAGCAACATTGACAAATAAATTAACCTAATTATTTATTTTAGAACAGCGAAAAAACTGTTTAGGACACTGTGTACTTGTGTGTGTGTGTGTGTGTGTGTGTGTGCGTGCGTGCAGGGTGCGACTTGACAAAAACACGGAGGGTTTTTTTTTTGTTGGAGGCGCGCGGGGAGGGGGGGGTACATGGGGGTTCAGTCCATAACTAACGTAACTAACGCTGGTGTGAAACGAAAGTGAAACTTTACATCCTTTCAACTCCTTTCCAAGTTCCAACTCCCGGGTTCTATTCCTTTATTATACATCGTGTGTGTGTGTGTGAGAGAGACAGACAGACAGAGCTAGTGTCAGTGTTTTAGAACAACCGTAGTTCACAGGCAGCAAACAATGTTTGTCTTCCCTTTCCTCGTTTTCTTTCACCTGAACCCATAGTGATCCCAAACAGGACTGTAATGATGGTGGAGGGTCTTCAGCCTCTTCCCTTCAGGTTCACATCATATTTGTTGTTTTTTTTTAACCTTATGGGCAGCAGCTATTTCATATTTCGGGTCACTGTGTGCTACTTCAATATGTCCGTGTGGAACTTGTGCGGATTTAAAGTTCCGCATGGAACAGCGTCTTCTGTTCCTTTTTCTTTTTCTCATACTGTGCCGTTTCGGTACAGCTGTGTACCGAACCGAACAGGTGTGAACTGAAACGGTTCGGTTCGGTACATGTACCCTTACAGGCCTAATTTCTACAGTATTTGTTTATTGGACAGTCTGTCCATCTTCTTCTGCTCCATCCATCCTCATACATTACTCCAGTATTCTTCATGTTGCCTACTTGTTAAATTCATGAACTACTTTAATCCTACAGATTAGGTTTTGTTACAGACAGTAAAAATTAAAGCTCATATCAAATCATCACATCACATTAGGCATTCTGATGCATTTTGCGGTTTCATATATTCCATTTTTTATTTATTTTGTATAAAGGTGATGAAAGCAGCAGAGCAGGTGATTGTCCAGGTCCAATGAGGACAAACTCCCAACGTGTCAGCATTGACACATGTTGTCCAGGAAGAGGTTGACACAGAGCATGTGTTTTTACTCAGGGAACATATTGAAGAAACAGGGTTTGGCACTGATAACCACCATTCACACAGACTGAGACTAGTATCTATGTTTGTCAAAATGAGGCTGCACCACTTTGACTATAACAATGACTTCAGGAATCAACTTACTGAACAACTTCAATGATGAATTAAAGGAAGTTACATCAAATAACACATTTAAAAGGTCAATCAAAACAAAAATGTTAAGAAAATATGACCAAAGTATTAGTTCAGATGTGTTACAGTATGATCAGTTTGACATGTAACACTGTCATGAAATGGACAGTTTATTTTTGATGTGAGTAACATTTTGTGTTTTGTGCAGGCGTAGTCAGAATGGATTTGGACATGTTTAAGGTTTGTTAGGTTTAGAAGAGCTGACATGAGAATGTACGCTCAGGAAAATTATAGCGTAAGGTAAAGTAAATAAGTTGAACTTCATCCTGCTCCTTTTGGAATATGTTTTTATTTTTACCTTCATCCTACCAGCTGGGTCCAACTGGACCCCAGGACATGATTGTTCTGTCTCTGCTGTGTCATTCATTGAATCATCCCTTTGTGCTGGAGTTTGTCTGTATGTCCATGTTCAGTTGCTTCTATTAGTTCCAAAAACAATCTGACATAATGGGTACTGTATTCAATTTGTGATCGGGGTCCAAATGGACCCCAGTTGAATGGTGGTTTTTCTTAGTCCATAATGAGCATCTAAAATATAATTTTATTATTTGTTTCAGTTAGTGATGGTGAATAGAAATAGAAGAGCTAGATCCACTGCTGCACAAGCCCTCAGGTGGACTTTAGAGGCAGAGGACAGCTGTGAGGAGGAATTTGTATTTTTAATTTGTATCACCCTCATTCTTACACATTTAGTTATTGTAACGGTGTTTTATGATGCAAACTGTTTTCATACGTAATAAAAACATTCCAAAATGAAATGACATTTCTTGTCTGTTACTAAGATGTCATATCACCATATATCACAGTGGGGTCCACATGGACCTCAGTTGGTAGGATTAGGAGATGAAATATGTTGGTAGGATGAAGGTTAATGTTGATTTTTCTTGTACTGGTTTTAAATGTTGATATCTGAAATAAATAATCAAAGCTGTGAAAAACAGTTCTCTGTTTTCAGGGGTTTTATCTTCCACAGGCCTGATTAATGAACGGCAGCTCTGGGAAATATTCTTGTACATTTGTAAATATTTTCTAGGGGGATTCTTTATGTTCTTGCACTTATCTCAAATATTTCAAAGTTATAATAATAATAATGATACTATGGCAGTGATAATAGCAATATTAATTAGGATTTTGGTTGTTATAATAGTCAAATTATAATAGCATTATTTATGATAGTGATAATAATAGTATTTTTATGATAGTAATAATCAAATGCAATATATACGCTTAAAGCAATTCTTTAAAATAAAGACCTGAACACACCTTGACGTTTTCTGAGTTCCTTTTGTTCTATTTATGTCTCTTGATGTTTTCTGAGTTCCTTTTGTTCTATTTATGTCTCTATCTGTCCTCTATGTCTGGCGTTTGTAACAAACAACCCGCGTAAATATATGTTAACAATTGAGTGATTTACGATCCCTTTAATAGTGCAAACGAACACCTCTTTCCTTTGTAGACTTAATGTGCAGTAGCAGTGAGTAGCACTGTGCTAGCTTAGCTGCACTGGGCTACGATGGGCGCCCTGTAGGCACGTCACTCTAATGGGCAGCAGCAGTGCATATTTATGTATGTTGCTTGATATGAAAAACAATATTTTTTAATTGTAAATTGTGCTGTTCTAAAAAAAAAAAAAAAAGTATGTATGTCTATGGCGCTGCCATCTGAGCATCAAATGATATGCATGATTGATGGTTGATGCATGATTAGGTGAAAGTTAGATCGAGCGGCTTGGTACTTCATTGGTTTTGCCTGGTCAAGATGTTATGTTGAATTTTTTTAGGTTTAATTTTTTTAGATTGAATTTGAAACACATTGTATTTGAGAATATTGAATTTTAAAAAAATTTTGGAATAATTGAATTCAGAATATGAAAATCTATGTGTAAAAATTCAACAATTCAAAAAAAAAAAATAAAAAAATTCAACTTTAAAAAAAAATTCAAATTATGAAATACAACCATTCAAAAAAATATTGCAAAATACAACCTTTCAACCTAAATTACTGCAAAATATAGCCTTTCAATCTCTGATGAAAGATTTGCTTCGATAGTTTACTTGCTTGTGTTGGACTTGTTTATGTTGGACTTGATTGTGTTTACTTGTTTGTGTTGGACTTGTTTGTGTTTACTTGTTTGTGTTGGACTTGCTTGCATTTACTTGAGTGTGTTGGACATGTTTGTGTTGGACTTGTTTGTGTTTACTTGTTTGTGTTGGACTTGTTGGTGTTGACTTATTTCTGTTTACTTGTTTGTGTTGGACTTGTTTGTTTACTTGTGTTGGACTTGCTTGTGTTTACTTTTTTGTGTTGGACTTGTTTGTGTTGGACTTATCTGTGTTTACTTGTTTGTGTTTACTTGTTTGTGTTTACTTGTGTGTTTACTTGTTTTTTGCTTGTTTGTGTTTACATATTTGTTTACTTGTTTGTGTTTACTTGTTTTTGTTGGACTTGTTTGTGTTTACTTTTTCTGTTTACTTGTTTGTGTTTACTTTTTAGTGTTGGACTTGTTTGTGTTTACTTGTTTGT
The DNA here is from genome assembly GCF_902148855.1 of Sphaeramia orbicularis. Lineage (NCBI taxonomy): Eukaryota > Metazoa > Chordata > Actinopteri > Kurtiformes > Apogonidae > Sphaeramia > Sphaeramia orbicularis. The sequence goes on from NW_021941628.1 coordinate 130,760, forward strand.
TTACTTGTTTGTGTTTACTTGTCTGTATTGGACTTGTTTGTGTTGGACTTGTCTGTGTTTACTTGTTTGTGTTGGACTTGTTTGTGTTTACTTCTTTGTGTTGGACTTGTTTGTGTTTACTTGTTTGTGTTTGTCTTGTTTGTGTTGGACTTGTTTGTGTTTACTTTTTCCGTTTACTTTTTTGTGTTCGACTTGTTTGTGTTTACTTGTTTGTGTTGGACTTGTTTGTTTACTAGTTTGTGTTTACTTATCTGTGTTGGATGTGTTTGTGTTGGACTTGTTTGTGTTTACTTTTGTGTTTACTTGTTTGTGTTTACATGTTATTTTACTCTTTTGTTTTTACTTGTTTGTTTACTTGTTTGTTTTTACTTGTTTGTTTACTTGTTTGTGTACAATTGTTTGTGTTGGACTTGTTTGTGTTAACTTGTTTGTGTTTACATGTGTGTGTTGGACTTGTTTATATTTACTTTTTTTGTTTACTTGTTTGTGTTTACTTTTTAGTGTTGGACTTGTTTGTGTTTACTTGTTTGTGTTGGACTTGTTTGTTTACTAGTTTGTGTTTACTTGTCTGTGTTGGACTTGTTTGTGTTGGACTTGTTTGTGTTTACTTGTTTGTGTTGGACTTGTTTGTTTACTAGTTTGTGTTTACTTATCTGTGTTGGACTTGTTTGTGTTTACGTTTGTGTTTACTTGTTTGTGTTTACATGTTATTTTACTTGTTTGTTTACTTGTTTTTGTTGGACTTGTTTATTTACTTGTTTGCTTGTTTGTTTACAGGATGCTCCAGTGCTTCCTTCTCGCTCAGACCTCAGTTTCACTGTTTTGCTGCTGAATCCAGATTCTGCTGGAAATCCACTGGAGCACTTTAGCGCCGAGGAGGCGGGTCAGAACCAGCGACAACTACTGACACCCACTTACAACTACTGACACATGGACCAACAGAACTACTGACAACCACTGACAACTACTGACAACCACTGACAACTACTAAAACATGGACCAACAGAACCACTGAAAACCACTGACACATGGACCAACAGAACCACAACCACTAACAACCACTGACACATGGACCAACAGAACCACAACCACTAACAACCACTGACACATGGACCAACAGAACCACAACCACTAACAACCACTGACACATGGACCAACAGAACCACAACAACTGACAACTACTGACAACCACTGACACATACACCAGGAGAACTACAACTACTGACAACCACTGACACATGGACCAACAGAACCACTGACAACTACTGACAACCACTGGCAACCACTGACACATTACCAACAGAACCACAACTACTGGCAACCACTGACCACTACTGCCAACTACTGACAACCGCTGACAACTACTGACAACCACTGGCAACCACTGACACATGGACCAATAGAACCACAGCCACTGACAACCACTGACACATGGACCAACAGAACCACAACCACTGACAACTACTGACAACCGTTGGCAACCACTGACACATGGGCCAACAGAACCACAACTACTGACAACCACTGACAACTACTGGCAACCACTGACACATGGACCAACAGAACCACAACCACTGACAACCACTGACACATGGACCAAAAGAACCACTGACAACCACTGACAACTACTGACAACCACTGGCAACCACTGACATGTGGATCAACAGAACCACAACTACTGACAACTTCTGACAACTACTGACAACTACTGACAACCACTGGCAACCACTGACACATGGACCAACAGAACCACAACCACTGACAACTGCTGACATCCACTGGCAACCACTGACACATGGACCAACAGAACCACTGACAACTACTGGCAACCACTGACACATGGACCAACAGAACCACAACCACTGACAACTACTGACAACCACTGGCAACCACTGACACATGGACCAACAGAACCACAACCACTGACAACCACTGACAACTACTTACAACCACTGACAACCACTGACACATGGACTAACAGAACTATCCAATCTGGGTCAGGCTCTGGTCTGGGTCTGTGTCTGGATCAGGGTTAGGGTCTGGGTCAGGGTCAAGGTCTGGGTTAGGGTCTGGGTCTAGGTCTAGGTCTGTGTAAGGGTCTGGGTCTAGGTCTGAGTCTGGGTCTGGGTCTAGGTCTAAGTCTGGGTCTGGACTGTTTTCAGTGGTCTTTGTTGTGTTCCAGGTCTCCTCAGGTTCTACTTCCTGTTGCTGCTGGCCTATTTCATCACTTCCTGTGTTTACGCTCAGCCTTTGTACCAGGCTCTGAGGAAAGTGGGGCCCATGCACACGGTCCTCAAAGTCCTGACTACGGCCCTGGTTCTGCAGGGCTGCTCTGCTCTGTGTAACTACATCCACCTGGACAGGTCTGTCTAAGCCTGACCTAGACCTAGACCTAGACTGTGACCCAGACCTAGGCTCAGACCTAGACCCTAACCCAGACCCTAACCCAGACCCTAACCCAGACCCAGACCTGGACCTAGACCTAGACCCATACCTAGATCCAGACCTAGACCTGACCCAGACCCTGACCTAGACCCAGATCCAGACCCAGACCTAGACCTGACTCAGACCCAGACCCTAACCCAGACCCAGACCTAGACCCAGACCTAGATTCAGACCTAGACCTGACCCAGACCCTGACCCAGACCTAGACCTAGACCCAGGCCGAAACCCAGACCCCGACCCAGACCTAGACCCAGACCCAGACCCAGACCTAGACCCAGGCCTAGACCTGACCCAGAACTAGACCCAGACCCTGACCTAGACCCTAACCCAGACCAGACCTAGTCGCAGACCTAGTCACAGACCTAGACCTAGACCCAGATCCAGATCTAGACCCAGATCCAGATCTAGACCCAGACCCAGACCCAGACCTAGACCCAGACCCAGAACTAGACCCAGACCCTGAACCAGACCCAGACCCAGACCTAGACCTGACCCAGACCCAGACCTAGACCTAGACCCAGACCTAGACCAAGACCTAGACCCTAACCCAGAACCAGACCTAGACCCAGACCTAGACCCAGACCTAGATCCAGATCTAGACCCAGACCTAGACGCAGACCCAGACCCAGACCTAGACCCAGACCAGACCTAGACCTACACCCTAACACTAACCCAGACCCAGACCTAGACCTAGACCCAGACCTAGACCAAGACCCAGACCCAGACCTAGACCTAGAACCAGATCCAGACCTAGATCCAGATCTAGACCCAGACCTAGACGCAGACCCAGACCTAGACATAGACCCAGACCAGACCTAGACCTAGACCTAGACCCTAACACTAACCCAGACCCAGAACCAGACCTTGACCCAGACCCAGACCTAGACCCAGACTTAGACCCAGACGCAGACTTAGACCCAGACCCAGACCCAGAGCTAGACCCAGACCCAGACCCAGACCTGGACTTAGACCCTGACCCTAACCACAGACAAACTCTGTAAAAACACATGTTCAAACTCTGTAAAAACACATGTTCAAACGCTGTAAAAACACGTTCAAACTCTGTAAAAACACATGTTCAAACACTGTAAAAACACATGTTCAAGCGCTGTAAAAACACATGTTCAAACGCTGTAAGAACACATGTTCAAATGCTGTAAAAACACATGTTCAAACGCTGTAAAAACACGTTCAAACGCTGTAAAAACACATGTTCAAACGCTGTAAAACCACATGTTCAAACGCTGTAAAAACACATGTTCAAACGCTGTAAAAACACATATTCAAATGCTGTAAAAACACGTTCAAACGCTGTAAAAACAAATGTTCAAACTGTAAAAACACATGTTCAAATGCTGTAAAAACACATGTTCAAACTCTGTAAAAACACTTGTTCAAACTGTAAAAACACATGTTCAAACGCTGTAAAAACACATGTTCAAACGCTGAAAAAACACATGTTCAAACTCTGTAAAAACACATGTTCAAATGCTGTAAAAACACATGTTCAAACTCTGTAAAAACACATGTTCAAACGCTGTAAAAACATGTTCAAACGCTGTAAAAACACATTTTCAAACGCTGTAAAAACATATTCAAACGCTGTAAAAACACATGTTCAAACGCTGTAAAAACACATGTTCAAACGCTGTAGAAACACTTGTTCAAACTCTGTAAAAACACATGTTCAAACTCTGTAAAAACACATGTTCAAATGCTGTAAAAACACATGTTCAAACGCTGTAAAAACACATATTCAAACGCTGTAAAAACACGTTCAAACGCTGTAAAAACAAATGTTCAAACTGTAAAAACACATGTTCAAACGCTGTAAAAACACATGTTCAAACTCTGTAAAAAGACTTGTTCAAACTGTAAAAACACATGTTCAAACGCTGTAAAAACAGATGTTCAAACGGTGAAAAAACACATATTCAAACGCTGTAAAAACACATGTTCAGACTCTGTAAAAACACATGTTCAAACTGTAAAAACACATGTTCAAACGCTGTAAAAACACTTGTTCAAACTCTGTAAAAACACATGTTCAAACGCTGTAAAAACACATATTCAAACTCTGTAAAAACACATGTTCAAACTCTGTAAAAACATGTTCAAACGCTGTAAAAACATGTTCAAACTGTAAAAACACATGTTCAAACGCTGTAAAAACACATGTTCAAACGCTGTAAAAACACATATTCAAACGCTGTAAAAACACATGTTCAAACGCTGTAAAAACACATGTTCAAATGCTGTAAAAACACATGTTCAAACTCTGTAAAAACACATGTTCAAACGCTGTAAAAACATGTTCAAACGCTGTAAAAACACATGTTCAAACGCTGTAAAAACATATTCAAACACTGTAAAAACACATGTTCAAATGCTGTAAAAACACATGTTCAAACGCTGTAAAAACACATATTCAAACGCTGTAAAAACACGTTGAAACGCTGTAAAAACAAATGTTCAAACTGTAAAAACACATGTTCAAACGCTGTAAAAACACATGTTCAAACTCTGTAAAAACACTTGTTCAAACTGTAAAAACACATGTTCAAACGCTGTAAAAACACATGTTCAAACGCTGAAAAAACACATATTCAAACGCTGTAAAAACACATGTTCAGACTCTGTAAAAACACGTTTAAACTAAAAACATGTTCAAACGCTGTAAAAACACATGTTCAAACGCTGTAAAAACACATATTCAAACGCTGTAAAAACACATATTCAAACGCTGTAAAAACACATGTTCAAACTCTGTAAAAACACATGTTCAAATGCTGTAAAAACACATGTTCAAACTCTGTAAAAACACATGTTCAAATGCTGTAAAAACATATTCAAATGCTGTAAAAACACATGTTCAAACGCTGTAAAAACACATGTTCAAACGCTGTAAAAACACTTGTTCAAACTCTGTAAAAACACATGTTCAAACGCTGTAAAAACACTTGTTCAAACTCTGTAAAAACACATGTTCAAACGCTGTAAAAACACATATTCAAACTCTGTAAAAGCACATGTTCAAACTCTGTAAAAACATGTTCAAACGCTGTAAAAACATGTTCAAACGCTGTAAAAACACATGTTCAAATGCTGTAAAAACACATGTTCAAACTCTGTAAAAACACATGTTCAAACGCTGTAAAAACATATTCAAATGCTGTAAAAACACATGTTCAAATGCTGTAAAAACACATGTTCAAACACTGTAAAAACACTTGTTCAAACTCTGTAAAAACACATGTTCAAACGCTGTAAAAACACTTGTTCAAACTCTGTAAAAACACATGTTCAAACGCTGTAAAAACACATATTCAAACTCTGTAAAAGCACATGTTCAAACTCTGTAAAAACATGTTCAAACGCTGTAAAAACATGTTCAAACGCTGTAAAAACACATGTTCAAACGCTGTAAAAACACATGTTCAAACGCTGTAAAAACACTTGTTCAAACTCTGTAAAAACACATGTTCAAACGCTGTAAAAACACACGTTCAAACGCTGTAAAAACACATGTTCAAACTCTGTAAAAACACATGTTCAAACGCTGTAAAAACATGTTCAAACGCTGTAAAAACACGTTCAAACGCTGTAAAAACATATTCAAACACTGTAAAAACACATGTTCAAATGCTGTAAAAACACATGTTCAAACGCTGTAAAAACACATATTCAAACGCTGTAAAAACACGTTCAAACGCTGTAAAAACAAATGTTCAAACTGTAAAAACACATGTTCAAACGCTGTAAAAACACATGTTCAAACTCTGTAAAAACACTTGTTCAAACTGTAAAAACACATGTTCAAACGCTGTAAAAACACATGTTCAAACGCTGAAAAAACACATATTCAAACGCTGTAAAAACACATGTTCAGACTCTGTAAAAACACGTTTAAACTGTAAAAACATGTTCAAACGCTGTAAAAACACATGTTCAAACGCTGTAAAAACACATATTCAAACGCTGTAAAAACACATGTTCAAACTCTGTAAAAACACATGTTCAAATGCTGTAAAAACACATGTTCAAACGCTGTAAAAACACATGTTCAAACGCTGTAAAAACACATGTTCAAACGCTGGGTTAACGCTGGGGTAACGCTAACCCTAACCCTAACCCTAACCCTAACGCTGTAAAAACACATGTTCAAACGCTGTAAAAACATATTCAAACGCTGTAAAAACACATGTTCAAACGCTGTAAAAACACATGTTCAAACGCTGTAAAAACACTTGTTCAAACTCTGTAAAAACACATGTTCAAACTGTAAAAACACATGTTCAAACGCTGTAAAAACACATGTTCAAACGCTGTAAAAACACATATTCAAACTCTGTAAAAACACATGTTCAAACGCTGTAAAAACACATGTTCAAACGCTGTAAAAACACTTGTTCAAACTCTGTAAAAACACATGTTCAAACTCTGTAAAAACACATGTTCAAATGCTGTAAAAACACATGTTCAAACGCTGTAAAAACACATATTCAAACTCTGTAAAAACACATGTTCAAACTCTGTAAAAACATGTTCAAACGCTGTAAAAACACATGTTCAAATGCTGTAAAAACACATGTTCAAACTCTAAAAACACATGTTCAGACGCTGTAAAAACATGTTCAAACGCTGTAAAAACACATGTTCAAACGCTGTAAAAACATGTTCAAACGCTGTAAAAACACATGTTCAAACGCTGTAAAAACATATTCAAACGCTGTAAAAACACATGTTCAAACGCTGTAAAAACATATTCAAACGCTGTAAAAACACATGTTCAAACGCTGTAAAAACACTTGTTCAAACTTTGTAAAAACATGTTCAAACGCTGTAAAAACACTTGTTCAAACTTTGTAAAAACATGTTCAAACTCTGTAAAAGCATATGTTCAAACGCTGTAAAAACACATGTTCAAACGCTTTAAAAACACATGTTCAAACGCTGTAAAAACACATGTTCCTGTTGGTTTTCTCACTTCTGTGTGTGTATATTATGGGCTGGAGGGTCTCCAGACGGTAGTGAATTAAAGTGTTTGCGTGTCCTGGTCTGTTTACAGGTATTCCAGGGACGGCGTTGGGATTCCACTGATGGGAAAACTGGCAGAAGGTACGACCACCTGTCCTAACCCTAACCCTGTTGGTTGTGGTTTCAGTCCTGGACCAGGTGTCCCAGGTATCCTAACCCTAACCCTGTTGGTTGTGGTTTCAGTACTGGACTCGGTTTCCCAGGTGTCCTTGCTGTACCTGCTGCTCAGTCTGGTTCTGGGCTGGACTCTGGGCAGAGGTCGGACCAAACCTCTGCACTGGGAACGAACACCTGCATCCACTACTGTCACTGTGGGCGGAGTCATCACACAGGTGATCTACACATCACACAACATGAGTAATTAACTAATAACACAACTAACCCTAACCCTAACTAACCCTAACCCTAACTAACCTTAACTCTAACTAACCCTAACCCTAACTAACCTTTACCCTAACTAACCCTAAACCTAACTAACCCTAACCCTAACTAACCTTAACTCTAACTAACCCTAACTAACCTTAACTCTAACTAACCCTAACTAACCTTAACTCTAACTAACCCTAACCCTAACTAACCTTTACCCTAACTAACCCTAAACCTAACTAACCCTAACCCTAAGTAACCTTAACTCTAACTAACCCTAACTAACCTTAACTCTAACTAATCCTAACCCTAACTAACCTTTACCCTAACTAACCCTAACCCTAAACCTAACTAACCCTAACCCTAACTAACCTTAACTCTAACTAACCCTAACCCTAACTAACCTTTACCCTAACTAACCCTAACCCTAAACCTAACTAACCCTAACCCTAACTAACCTTAACTCTAACTAACCCTAACTAACCTTAACTCTAACTAATCCTAACCCTAACTAACCTTTACCCTAACTAACCCTAACTAACCCCAACCCTAACTAACCTTAACCCTAACTAACCCCAACCCTAACTAACCTTAACTCTAACTAACCCTAACCCTAACTAACCTTAACCCTAACTAACCCTAACCACATAACATGAGTGATTAACTAATAAGCTAACTAACCTTAACCCTAACTAACCCTAACCCTAACTAACCTTAACCCTAACTAACCCTAACCACACAACATGAGTGATTAACTAATAACCTAACTAACCCTAACTAACCTTAACCCTAACTATTTCTAACTAACCCTAACCACACAACATGAGTGATTAACTAATAACCTAACTAACCCTAACCCGAACTAACCTTAGCCCTAACTAACCCTAACTAACCCTAACCACACAACATGAGTGATTAATGAAGAACCTAACCAACCCTAATCCTAACTAATGCTAACTAACCCTAACCCTAACCTTAACTAAACTTAACCCTAACTAATCTTAGCCCTAACTAACCCTAACTAACCCTAATCCTAACCCTAACTAACCTTAACCACACAACATGAGTGATTAACTAAGAACCTAACTAACCCTAACCCTAACTAACATTAACTAACGCTAACTAACCCTAACCCACCTTAACCCTAACTAACCCTAACTAACCTTAACCCTAACTAACCTTAACCCTAACTAACCCTAACCCTAACTAACCCTAACCTTAACTAATGCTAACTAACCCTAACTAACCCTCACTAACCCTAACCCTATCATAACCCTAAATAACCCTAACCCAGTGTTTTAAACTGGACTGCATGTGTTTCAGGGTGTCCTGCTCTTATGGGACCAGTTCTCGGACAGGGACAGTCCCCTCAGTCCCCAGACTCTGGCCTCGGTCCTGGTCCTGGTCTTCAGGGTGGTCCTGGTCCTGCTCATGTCCTCTGTCCTCTACCAGAGCATGTCCACTGAGAGAAGCCGGCTGAAACGGGACTTCTACTGGAGCTTCAGCAAGGTACACAACTACAACTACACACAACTACACAACAACTTCACAACAACAACCACACACAACTGCACAACCATTACACAACAGCAACTACACACACACACACACACACAGTCTGAAATGAGACTTCTACTGGAGCTTCAAAAAGGTGCACAACTACAACTACACAACATGTACACAGACTGTCCATATAAACAGTCCTAACCCTTACCCTAACCCTGTTCCTAAGCCTTACCCTGTTCCTAACCCTAACTCTAGTCTCTCTGTTTCAGGGCTGTTTCCTGTGGTTCCTCTCTCATCCTGTCCTCGTCCTCTTATCCGTCGTCTTCAATGAACATCAGAGACACAAGGTTTGGATGCACAAAGAAACACAAAACCCTAAAAACCCTAAAAACCCTAACCCACAAATAAACACACAAAACCCTAAAAACCCTAAAACCCCTAACCCACAAATAAACACACAAAACCCTAAAAACCCTAAAAACCCTAACCCACAAATAAACACATAAAACTCAAAAAACCCTAACCCACAAATAAACACATAAAACTCAAAAAACCCTAACCCAAATAAACCCTAAAAACCCTAACCCGTCACTAACCCTAACCCTTTAGAGTCTGTTGACACTGGCTGATGGAGCTGCTCAGTAGTAAACATACAGTTACACACAATTACATACAGTTACAGTTACAGTTACATACAGGTACATAGTTACATACAGTTACACAGTTACAGTTTCATATAATTACATACAGTTACACACAGTTACAGTTACACACAGTTACATACAGTTACACACAGTTACATAGTTACAGTTACATACAGTTACAGTTACACAGTTACATACAGTTCCACACAGTTGCACAGTTACACACCGTTACAGTTACATGCAGTTACACACAGTTACAGTTACATACAGTTACATACAGTTACACACAGTTACATAGTTACAGTTACACAGTTACATACAGTTCCACACAGTTGCACACAGTGCATACAGTTACCGCTACTGCGCATGCGTGGCGTCTGTCAAACCGCCGGCGGATCTACTCTTAGAAATCCAGCCTTTTAACTACTTATTTCTTGCCTTTCAACACTTACTCACTTGAACCTAACCCCTTAACCGTGTCTTTTTAACTTGACGCCATCGACCCAAACCTCCATCGGGCAGGTAAGTATTGTCAGTGGATCCTTACCTGTGGCTGTCACCCACCTCTTCCCGCGCTCTGCCCCTGGTATCTCGCTGTTTCCACCATGGCGTCACCCTCATCACCCGGAGATAGTCCTCTCGTCCAAGCCAACAAAACCCTGGTAAAGGCTTACCAAATGATCGCGGATCTCAAAGAGGAAATACTGCGCCTCTCCGCAGAACTAGCGGAAAAAAATGCCCAGCTCTGTGGTTTCTCCAGCTGCCTTCCCACACTGTCCAGTCTGTTTCTGAAAAGCGCAGAGAAGCCCAAAGCCTCCTGTGATGATACGGTGTTATGGGATCCTTCCTCTGCCTGTCCTCGCCCCCCGTGTTCTACACCCTGGTCTGAAGTGGTGATTCGTGGCCGCAAAAAGAACACGAGCAAAGTCTCATCACCGCCGAGCCTCAGCACATCAAACCGCTTCGGCATCCTGTCCGTGGAGGATGCTCCGGCTCCCCCCGCCACGGCTGATGTGCCCCCCATCCCACCTGGCTCTGTCCGGGAACCGGCTCCTGCTGACACCGTGGCTGCCACTGAGCTGGTTAAAGGCGACGGTCCTAAAGCCGGTCCTCCAGTGAAGCTTCCATCCCAGGGTCCCCGCTCCTCGGCCCGACGCCGCCTTCTCCGAGAGGCCGTCCGCCGTCACACTGACGGTCCACCCGTGGAATGTCCACCTAGAGAGACCAGTAACCCCTCACCCTCAACACCGTCTCCTCGACCACTTTTCCCTCCGACCACCGCTATCCTCGGGGACTCCATCATCCGTCACGTCCGTTTCTTTAACGCCATAACCAGGTGTTTTCCTGGTTCCACTGTCACCTCCATCCTCCATGAACTGCCTCAGCTGCTGCTCTCACTGCCGTCCACCGTTACCCGGATCATAGTTCACGTGGGCTTCAATGACACTTCTCTTCAACAGTCCGAAGTGACAAAGGTTCATTTTAAAAACCTCTTTGATAAATTGAAAGGATGCGGGAAGGCTGTTTTCATCTCCGGGCCCCTCCCCTCCTTTGCCCGTGGTGTGGGCCGTTTCAGCCGCCTCCTCAGCCTGAACACCTGGCTCCAGTCCGCCTCTGCTCTGAACGGCTTCAGTTTTATTGATAACTTTAATCTGTTCTGGAACCGCTCCTCCTTCTACAAGTCTGATGGTGTCCACCCCTCTAGACTAGGCAGCAGGGTCTGGGCTCAAAACATCCAACATGCGGTCCTGACTAAAACCACACCCACACCTATGTGACTATGCCCTCCCTCTTCTGCTGTAGCCACCTGCTCCCCCTGCTGGTCACATCTAATATCACCACGTTCAGAGTCTGCTGTAAAACCTGTAGTGAGAATGAACACCACCCCAGCTGATCTGTCCTCCTCTCCCAGGCCCTCACTGTCCACCTGTCAGTCAAACTCCTCAGTGAATTCCTCTTGTCCTTCCCCATCTCCAGCAGCCTACACCTCTGCCTTGCTCTTCCCCATTCCTGTCATATCCAGGTCTCGTATGGGGTTTCACTCTGCTCAAAGGCACCGTAGGTGGTTGACACAAATCCCATTACACACAGCGGACACCAACACCATGACGTCACCACCACCCAGTCGGTTTGGGTTACTAAATGCACATTCCATTGCCAATAAATCCTTCTCCCTAAATGAGGTTTTTACCAACAGGAACTTGGATGCATTATTCCTGACGCAGACGTGGTAGAGGGATGGGGAGTTCATTCATTTAAATGAACTGTGCCCTCCTGGCTGCTCTGCTGTTGGTCAGCCCCGCCCCTGTCACCGGGGTGGTGGTCTTGCTGCAGTGTACCAAGACAAATACATATGCAGAGGGATGAGCACCGATGACTTTCCCTCATTTGAGTCACAGATGATCCAGATTGGCTCGTCCAGTGTGTTTTACTGTTTCTTAATCTGCCGTCCCCCTGGCCCTGCTGGTGCCTTCTGAAACCATTTGACTGATTTCCTAACATCAATAATAAAACTGGAGAAGGTTTGAATTCTTGGGGATTTCAATCTGCACATCGACAACGACTCATCCAGCCCAGCAATGGAACTTTTAGCCATGACTGACACTTTTAACCTCAAACAACATGTATCTGGCCCCACCCACAAGAAAGGCCACACCCTGGACCTGGTTTTCTCACTGGGCTTACACGTCACAAATGTGTGTGTTGAGGATGTCCACTTGAGTGGTGTGTTTTTTGACTTATGTGTGCCTCTGGAGCCCAAGCCTGCACCTAGAAGGGCCAAGAGGAGGATCATTACAGAGTCCACAGCCCAGGTTCTGCGTGCCCTGTTTAACCCTAGTCTTCTTAATGAGTGTTCCGATGTTGATGAGTTTATCCAGTGCTTCTCCACACACTGCAGCTCTATTCTAGACCAGGTGGCTCCCCTGAACTCTTTCTGCTGACGTCACGTCCGGTGAGTGTATTGTTTGCTTGTTGCGTTGCCGCCAGTCGCTCTTTTCCTAGTGCTCTTCAGTCGTTTTTATTCCACGATTTAACTTAATACTTGGTTAAATTTAGTCTCTGGTTGGCTCAGTACACACCCGGAGCCAACAATAACATCTGATCCTAGCTAAAAAGTTTGTTCAAAGTTTGTTCATAGATTAAAAACAACTTTTCCTTTTAGCTCCGCTAGCCTTGCTTAACCGAGCTATGGCTAGCCCTCTGCCTTCACCTTCTTCCCGTCTGTTCTGCTCAGTGTGCTGTATGTATAGTGAGCTCCCTGCCTCCTTTACTGAGGATAGAAGCAGCTGTAGGAAGTGTAGTTTAGTGTCAGGGTTGGAGGCCAGGGTTTCTGAGTTAGAAGCACGGCTCTGCACTTTGGAGGCTAAGGCTAAACCTAGCTATACCCAGGTAGCAGCAGGGACCGCAGGTCGTGCTTGTAGTAGCAGGAATGTTAGCGTGGTTAGCCCCCCAGCGAGTCCCGTGCAGCCGGGAGAGACCAGGGACGGATTTGTGACAGTACGGGGGAAGCGCAGTGCTAAACGCAAAAACTTAGTGCACCAACAGCTTCCCGTCTGTAATAGGTTTGATCCCCTCAGCGACACACCGGCTGAACCGGATACACTCGTAATTGGCAGCTCCATAGTCAGAGACGTGAAGCTCCCAGCGGTGTCTGTCAGGTGTTACCCAGGGGCCAGAGTCGGTGACATCGAAGGAAACCTTAGGCTTTTACAGCAGAGTAGGACTAGGTTTCGCCGGATCGTTATTCACGCAGGTGGTAACGACGCCCGGCGGAGACAATCTGAGGTTCTTAAATTGAATGTAGCCTCGGTGTGTAAACTTGCTAGGTCGATGGCTGACACCGTAGTATTCTCTGGACCCCTGCCCAATTTGGTCAATGATGAGATGTACTCTAGGTTCTCATCATTTAACCGCTGGTTGTCTAGATGGTGCCCAGAAAACGACATTGTTTTTATTGACAACTGGCGTGCGTTCTGGGGAAAGCCCGGGCTCATTCGCAGAGACGGCGTACATCCCACTTGGGAGGGTGCCTGTCTTTTAGCTCACAATCTGGCCGCTAGCCTTTGTCTTCCAAAGTGACCCTTCAGAGTGGGGGCCCGGGAGCAGAGTTGTAGTGTAAAACACTTCTCTGTTAATCACTCACTCCCTCCCGAGCTGTCACACATCCAGTGTTTAGGAAAGAAGATAGAGACTGTGTCTGTTCCTCGTGTAGTAGAGACTCAAAAACCGAACCCTATAGAGACTTTAGGAGTGAGACCAAATAATTTAATACAAATAGTTCCGGATTGCAGTCAAATTAAAAGTCAAATTAAAAGGACATCTAATAAACATATTAAATGTGGATTACTAAACATTAGGTCTATTTCATCCAAATCTCTGTTATTAAATGACTTAATTGGTGACCATAAAATTGATATTTTGGCTCTGACAGAAACCTGGCTTCAGCAAAACGAATATGTGAGACTAAATGAATCCACGCCACCAAGTCATGTGAACTTTCACACAGCTAGAAGCACTGGTCGAGGTGGAGGAGTGGCAGTAATTTCACACTCTAGTTTAGGTCTGAACCCTAAAACTAATCACACTTATCAATCCTTTGAAAGTTTATTTCTGTCAATTACTGATCCCAATTGGAAAAACAAAAAAACAGTTCTATTTGTAGTGGTTTATCGCCCTCCTGGTCCTTACTCACAGTTTTTATCAGAATTCTCTGACTTTTTATCCACTGTAGTGTTAAACTGGGATAGGATTTTAATAGTTGGGGACTTTAACATTCATGTTGATAATGACAATGACTCTTTTAGTGGAGCTTTTAGTGGCCTATTAGATGGGATTGGCTTTGTTCAAAATGTAAATAAACCAACTCACCGTCACAAGCACACCCTGGATCTGATCTTAACATATGGTATTGAGATTAGTGACCTTGTTGTCCTCCCCCATAACCCCTTACTCTCAGACCACTTTTTAATTACCTTTCAGTTTGTGCTTGAGGATAAGTCTACACCTGTGATTAAAGCTCAGATGAAAAGGACGTTATGTGATCATTCTGTCTCAAGGTATAGAGAGATAATTCAGCCAATATTTCCTTCCCTGTTGTCTGATTATGTAGAGAACATGTCTAGTCCTGCTGCATGTGATGAGTTTGTTGATAGTGCCATGCTCACACTACAGACTGCTCTGGATGTAGTTGCCCCCCTCAAGCCGAGGATTGTTAAGCCAAGGCCAGCTTCTCCTTGGTATAATGCCGAAACACGTTCCTTTAAACAAACAGCACGTAAATTAGAGAGGCTATGGCGCCGTTCCAGCTCAGAGCATTCTTTTAGTGCCTGGAAAAACAGCTTATTGGCCTATAAGCAGGCCCTGCGTAAGGCTAAAACTAGTTACTACTCATCCTTAATCGAGAAAAACAAGAATAACCCTAGATTCCTGTTCAGCACTGTTGCCAGGCTGACAAACAGTCACAGTTCAGTAGAACCCTCTATCCCACTTACTCTCAGCTGTGATGACTTCCTACAATTCTTTAACGATAAAATCTCAACTATTAGGAACAAAATAGATGAACTACTTCCAAATATTAGGTCTGACAAAGCACAGGCTACTAACCAAGAATCTCTTCTAAACCCCCCTACAATGTTAGATAATTTCACTACTGTAGATGGAGCTGATGTAGCATCTATCATTATGTCCTCCAAACCATCGACCTGCCTCTTAGACCCAATCCCAACCAAACTTTTTAAACAGACTCTGCCCCTAACTATTGACACAATTCTAACTATAATTAATACCTCACTAGTTACTGGCTACGTGCCACAATCTATTAAATTTGCAGTTATTAAACCACTTCTGAAAAAACCTACTCTAGATCCTGACCTCCTGGTCAGTTACAGACCTATATCTAATTTACCCTTCCTCTCAAAAGTTCTTGAAAGAGTGGTAGTTAAACAGCTGTGTCAGCATTTACAGGACAATAGTTTATTTGAACACTTCCAGTCTGGCTTTCGTGCTCATCATAGCACTGAAACTGCATTAGTCAAAGTAACCAATGACTTGTTATTAGCTGCTGACGATGGTTTGGTCTCGATCCTGGTCTTATTGGACCTGAGTGCAGCTTTTGACACTATCGACCACAGTATCCTACTGCAGAGATTAGAATGGAACAGAGGCATCAGAGGAGCAGCCCTCTGCTGGTTTAAATCCTATTTATCTAATAGGTACCAGTTTGTTAATGTAAACCAACAATCATCAACATATTCCAGAGTTAGTTGCGGCGTGCCACAAGGGTCGGTCCTCGGGCCCATTTTGTTTATACTATACATGCTGCCTTTAGGTAACATTATTAGAAAACATGGCATTAAGTTTCACTGTTACGCAGATGATACACAACTGTATTTATCGATTAAACCTGATCAGACCAGACAAGTAGATAAACTAAGTTCCTGTGTCCGTGACATTAAAACCTGGATGAGCGCTAATTATCTTTTACTTAACCCTGAAAAAACAGAGGTCATTATAATAGGCCCTAAAAATGCAAGAGACTCCCTATCTGACCAGATAGTCACTCTGGACAATGTGAGTGTAGCCTCTAGCACCACAGTTAGAAACCTAGGAGTTCTATTTGACCCAGATCTATCATTTAAACCACATATTAACCAAGCCTGCAGAACCGCCTTCTTCCACCTGCGCAACATAGCCAAAATTAGAAATATTCTTTCTAAAAATGATGCAGAAAAATTAGTTCATGCGTTTGTTACATCTAGATTAGATCACTGCAACTCCCTTCTCGTAGCATGTCCTAAAAGCTCTCTAAAAAGTTATCAACTGGTTCAGAACGCGGCAGCGAGACTACTAACAGGAACAAATAGAAGAGAACACATCACCCCTGTGCTCCAAGCCCTTCACTGGCTTCCAATCCAGTTTAGAATTAGATTCAAAATCCTCCTCCTCACATACAAGACCATTAATGGTATGGGCCCCTCTTATCTCAGAGATGCTCTGGTGCCGTACCATCCCAACAGAACCCTTCGTTCTCAGAATGCAGGTCTACTGGTAGTTCCCAGGGTCTGTAAAAGTACAGTAGGAGCTAGAGCCTTTAGTTACCAAGCTCCTGTTTTATGGAATCAGCTTCCAGTTAACATTAAAGAGGCCGACACAGTCTGTACATTTAAGGTCAGGCTAAAAACATTCCTATATGAAAAAGCTTATGGTCAGGCTAGTTCAAACCAGACTGAAGCCACAGTTCAGTCTAAGCTGCCCTAGGAGCAAGAATGCTGGGGGAAGTACAGGCACTGAGTCCTATCTCCTGTTTCTGGTTCTACGTACCATTCTGGTCTGCACTTATATTTTTAATATTTAGCCAACTTAGTTTGTGCAGTGCTATTCACCCGATGTCCCCTTTCCCCACTCCCCTCCGGGGGAGTGGCTACTTTTTCAGTTGTAACCACTTGGGAGCCAATGATGGCAGGATCTGCGCTGACCCATCTGTGTCCTGCCCTGTCCTGTGTCCTGACCCCCTCCCCCACCTGTCTGGATGGACGTCCTCGGCCTCACCACTGTGGATGGGCCTCCTCGCCCCTGCCTGTCTCATCCAGCGGGACGGACCCCCCATGTGTCCACCCTACTGCATCCTTGTAGACTAGAACTACATCTGCAAATGGACGTCCATCAGTCCTGGTGCATCTATAGCCTGTCCGTCCATGGGAGTGGATCTCTCCTTCACTGTGGTTCTCCCCGAGGTTTCTCCCTTTTCCCACTGGGTTTTGAGTTTTTCCTTGCCGAGAAGGAGGGTCTAAGGACGGGGGATGCCCTGGACACTACTCATTTTCTTGCTGTTCATTTGACTGTTGTTTACTCTAACTGACTCTGTAAAGCCCTTTGAGATAACCTTGTTGTGATATTGGGCTATACAAATAAAGTTGAATTGAATTGAATTGAAATTGAATTGAAAACCAATGTCAGTGGTAAGTGGTCTTGTCCTTGGATGAATGAAAACATTTAAACTTCAGGAGAACTTGTCGCAAAACTGAGCGTCTTTGGAAATCAACCCAGTTGGAAGTACACAGGTTACATCTTAAAGATCTCATAACCTCCTTAAATAAAATGATTAAGGAGGCAAGATCCAGCTACTTCCACAAACTTATAGCCACAAACAAGAAAAACCCCAAAGTAATCTTTGACACAATCCAGTCCATTGTGTCCCCTGCTGTCCCTGCTCCCCCTGTGCTCTGTAAAGCTGACAGCAGTGACTTCCTAAACTTCTTCACAGACAAGATCAGGGATATTAACCACAATATCCCACCACCCTCTGGCTGTCTGACCCGAGCTGATCCCCCTCTTCAAACCTGGTCCTCTTTCGACCCTGTGACACTGGAGGACATCTCAGCACTTTTATCCAAAACGAAACCCTCCTCCAACTCTGCAGACCTCCTCCCCCATAAGCTCCTTGTCGGTGTCTTTGACACTATTGGACCATGGGTCACAAAGTTTTTTAACCTGTCGCTCTCAACTGGTTTGTTTCCCAGCTCCTTCAAACAGGCCATCATAGAACCTAAACTAAAGAAAACCACACTGGACCCCACAGACTTCAAAAGCTACAGGCCCATTTCAAAGCTCCCCCTATTGGCCAAAATCCTTGAGAAGGCAGTGTCTAAACAACTGACAGCTTTTCTGGAGACACACCAGATCTATGACACTTTTCAGTCTGGGTTTAGACAACGCCACTCAACACAAACCGCACTATTAAAAGTGTCTAGTGACATCCTGATGGAGGCCGACTCTGGGAAATCCACGGTCTTGGTCCTGCTAGATCTGTCCTCGGCCTTTGACACAGTGGACCATCCCATAATGATTGAGAGACTGAGGGACCTGGTAGGGATGTCAGGTCATGTGCTAGACTGGTTCTCCTCTTACCTGACCGGCAGAAGCTTCACTGTGTCAGTAAACAACTTCCAATCTGACTCAGCGGATCTACTGTGTGGTGTGCCCCAAGGCTCTGTCCTGGGACCAGTCCTATTCTTACTCTATGTCCTCCCACTTGGCCACATTATCCAACAGTATAGTGATGTCTCCTATCTCCTCCTATTACACTCTATGTATTCATCATAAAGTACTCCATGTGCCCCCCCCCCTCTCCCCCAGTCTCTCTATATCTCTACCGCTCTCTCTTTTCTCCTCCTTTACTCTCTCTCTCTTTAACCCCAACTGGTCAAGGCAGACGTACATCCTTCAGGAGTCTGGGTCTGCTCCAGGTTTCTGCTGTTAAAGGTAGTTTTTCCTTCCACTGTCACCAATCACAAGTGTTTGCTCCTGAAGGATTCTGTTGGGTCTCTGTAAACTTGATTTGATTCTGATTTGAATTGATAAAGCACTTTGTGACTCTGTCTTTGAAAAGTGCTCTATAAATAAAATGTACTTACTTACTTAGAGTTACACACAGTTACACAGTTACACACAGTTACATACAGTTACACACAGTTACACACAGTTACATACAATTACGCACAGTTATAGTTACACACAGTTACATACAGTTACACACAGTTACATACAGTTATACAGTTACATACAATTACACACAGTTACACAGTTACACACAGTTACATACAGTTACACAGTTACATACAGTTACAGTTACATGTCTTTGTACTGGACTTAAAAACATTATCTTTCTTTTTTAAAGCTATAAAAACTGGAGTACAACTACTCAGATATTGTTGGTACTATAACTAAAATTACATATGTAACTACGGTTCTATGAATCCTGGAGGACCACCAAAGGCGGAGCTTCAAGCATTGAAGGATCATTCTTGTGCATGCGCAGGTCGAATATTAACCTGTGACCTTGTGGTGGCTCACCTGAGTCTATGGTCATGTGACCTGAGTCTATATATTCATGTGACCTGAGTCTATAGTCATGTGACCTGAGTCTATAGTCATGTGACCTGCGTCTGTAGTCATGTGACCTGCGTCTATAATCATGTGGCTTGAGTCTATAGTCATGTGACCTGAGTCTATATGGTCATGTGACACCAGAACCTCAGTCCCTTAATCTTCTCGCGAGAGCACGAGGATTCTGAGGGACCAAGCGCTCTGGGGGTCATCCAGGATTCATCGAACCACAATTACATGCAGAACTACGGTTCTGTTTCATCCCTACTGACCGCCAGAGGCAGAGCTTCAAGCACTGGATGATGTAGATCAACAAGGTGACGAGGAATCTGAAAAACCCCTAAAAACAACTGATACAACAACACCCACCATGGATGGGGGTGTGGCTACATTCAGCCTGTAGAACAGATGGGGGTGTGGCTACATTCAGCCTGTAGAACAGATGGGGGTGTGGCTACATTCACCCTATAGAACAGAGGGGGTGTGGCTACATTCACCCTGTAGAACCTGGTACAGGCATTTGCAGTAGAACCAGGAGGCTGGTCTTCGTAGAAACTCCAGTGGCGCTCCATTCACATCAGCCCATGAGGTCGATCGGCTCCTGGTTGAGTGTCACCTGACTCCAGCAGCAGAGGTGGACCCTGCAGGTGTTGGCTTAGGGTTAGGGTTAGGACCTGACCCTGCAGGTGTTGGCTTTAGGGCAGTGGTTCTTAACCTTGTTGGAGGTACTGAACCCCACCAGTTTCATATGCGCATTCACCGAACCCTTTTTTATTAAAAAATACAATATGATTTTTTTCAAATTCAAGACACTGGCATATGTTTTACTGGTGCACAAAATGAACCGTGCATTAACATCACTGTGCTCAAAGAACAAAACCAATACAGTGCATGAACTCACAACAAATTACATACCTTTTCACAAAGACATGACCTTTTTTAATACTACCACACTGAAATGGTTTTAATTTTTAACCTTATGTATTCCAATAATGAACTTATTGTATTTATGCTATTTATCATTTTTAACATTTTAACACACACACATCAACTAATTTCCATCAGGCTACAATAATAATGAATATTTACTGCAAATCAGTGGGTCTTCTGCTGTTGTGTATATGTATGTGTAGGCCGTCAGGTCAGCCCGGTTTTCGTTTCATCTCGCTCCGAACTTTCCGAACCACGTAATTTTGACATAAAAAAAAGATAATTGCATGTAGTGTAACAAAAAAAAGTTCTCGTTATACTCCTTCAGTATTTTTGTGATCGTTGTTTTATTACAGCACTAGTTCGGCTTTAGCGTAATACGATTTCTCCACCCGCGACGGTGCGTCGGCTGTCACATGATTGTAACTGACCAGTGCGGTGACCGAAAATGTAAACAAATGCTACACATGGCTGCCTCCGTGGTTAACAGGAAGTAGCAAAAGTCATAACAACGATGTGGAAAATACTCAAATAATTCATCGTCAGACGAGTGGAAGAGATTATAAACACTTCTGGATGTGTTGAAGTGCTATAAGCAACAACAATACACCGCGTATATTGGATGTCAATCAGAGAAAGAGTCTCTGAAGCCGTTTGTTCACATACACGGACCTAGCCCAACACACACACCCGACTAATGAGTCGAGGGTGTGTCTTGACCTCCGCCGAACCCCTGAGACTGACTCACCGAACCCCGAGGGTTCGATCGAACCCAGGTTAAGAACCACTGCTTTAGGGTTAGGACCTGACCCTGCAGGTGTAGGCTTTAGGGTTAGGGTTAGGACCCGTCCACAGTCCCATGGAACAGACGGTGCTTAGACAGAGCCAGACCTTTCTGTCCACCAGCAGATGAACCGACTCTGCTTTCTGTAAAGATGTCGTGGAAGTGACATACGCCTCCAGAGCACGGACAGGGCACAGAGGCTCAAAGGGGGGCGGTGTCAAAATGGACACTGGAGTGGGGGGGTGTGGCCTGGCGCTGATGCCACCTGAGGAATACAGGAGGTATCAGTCCACAGTGGAACTGCTGAGCCATCAGGGTTCCACTGGACACAGGACTTACTTAAGGACAGGGCTGGTAGTTCTCCTACACGTTTGGCAGAAGCCCTAGCCCTAACCCTAACCCTAGCCCTAACACTAACCCCCATTGCAATAAGGAATGCAGTCTTCAGTGAAAGCCATTTGAGGTCCACCCCCACTAGGGGCTCAAATGGGGGGGACCGAAGGGCCTCAAGCACCAGAGGCAGGTCCCATACCGGTGCCACACGGTGTATGGGTGGATCCAAACGCCTAGCAACGCTCAAGAACTGTGAAATGTCTTTGTCACAGCCCACTGAACAACCGTTCATCCCAACATGCCAGGAGGAAATGGCATATAAACCTCCAATGTGGATGGAGACCGCCCCTGATTCAACAGTTCCTGAAGGAAGGCCAGTATGTCAGGGACTGAACAGTCTACTGGGTTCTGTCCTCTGCCATGGCACTGTTTCTCAAAAACTGCCCATTTGTTAAAATACACAGCACGTGTGGATGGTTTACTAACCCTAAACCCTGTTCTTGATTCTGTAGGTGGTGACCATCGGGGTGATCCTATGTCAGTCCAGGGTTAGGGTTAGGGTTAGGGTTAGACACTGGTAGTCATGTGCTGGTAGGCTCCACCCCCTTTTGGACTAACCCTAAACTCTCATCTTGGTTGCATAGGTGGTGACCGTCGGGGTGATCCTCTGCCAGTCCAGGGTTAGGGTTAAGGTTAGGGTTAGACAGTGGTAGTGGTGTACAGGTAGGCTCCGCCCCCTTTTGGACTAATCCTAAACCCTGTTCTTGGTTCTGTAGGTGGTGACTGTCGGGGGGATCCTGTGCCAGTCCATCTCCATGGTGATCCTCTACCAGCTCTTCCTGTCCCGGTCTCTCTACTGGGAGGTGTCTTCTCTGTCCTCGGTGTCTCTGCCACTCACTATGTCCAGGACCAACCACAGGGGGCGCTACTGAGCTAATGACAGACAGACACACCCCTTCTGTCAGGAGGCGGGACATCCTGTCCACACCTAGAGGAGGACATTTACAGTAAAGCCACAGTAGGTCCATGTCTGTAGGGACAGGAAGGAGGGCCAAACAACGTCCACAAATGGACATCCAAGAAGAGTGGTGTTTTTAGACTTAATCCAGTAAAGGATGGAAGGTAGGATGAACAGGATGGAAGGTAGGACGAACAGGATGAAGGTAGGATGAACAAGATGGAAGGAAGGTAGGACCAGCAGGATGGAAGGTAGGATGAACAGGATGGAAGGTAGGATGAACAGGATGGAAGGTAGGACCAACAGGATGGAAGGTAGGATGAACAGGATGGAAGGAACAATGAACAAGATGGAAGGAAGGTAGGAGGAACAGGATGGAAGGTAGGATGAACAGGATGGAAGGAAGGATGAACAGGATGGAAGGTAGGATGAACAGGATGGAAGGTAGGATGAACAGGATGGAAGGAAGGTAGGACGAACAGGATGGAAGGTAGGAGGAACAGGATGGAAGGTAGGACGAACAGGATGGAAGGAAGGTAGGAGGAACAGGATGGAAGGTAGGAGGAACAGGATGGTAGGAAGGATGAACAGGATGGAAGGTAGGACGAACAGGATGGAAGGAAGGATGAACAGGATGGAAGGTAGGACAAACAGGATGGAAGGTAGGAGGAACAGGATGGAAGGTAGGAGGAACAGGATGGAAGGTAGGACGAACAGGATGGTAGGAAGGATGAACAGGATGGAAAGAAGGACGAACAGGACGTCTGTTCCAAATGGAGTCGAGGGAAGTCCAACCAACATATGGATGTTCGTTTTAAACCTCATCAGTCGACTCCACCCACGGCTGCATGTGTTCAACATGGCGACACCAGAGGAGGTTTAACTCCTGTGATACTAACGTTCATATTGACAAGGGCAGTTGGAAGTACAAGGGCTGTGCTCCGCGTCTGACTCCAGCCGGGGTCCACTGTGTGGCTGGGGCCGGGGTTGCTGTCCCCCCAGATCCACCCGCTGTGGTGGAGCAGATGCAGTCAGCCTTGGTTCAGTACTGTTTCTGTACAGACTTGTGTTGGACTCCAGCGGCTCAGACGTCACGTGTCAGTGTCACTCCAATGAATGTTTGATCCTGACAAATAAAACTTTCACTTTAAATGACATTAGAATTTCTTTTCAGTTGGACTTTGTATTTGTAACTGAGACAGGCCTTCCTGTTGGGGACCTCATGTGAACTGTGTCCTCCTCATGTGAACTGTGTCCTCCTCATGTGAACTGTGTCCTCCTCATGTGAACTGTGTCCACCTCATGTGAACCCTGTCCTCCTCAGGTGAACTCTGTCCTCCTCATGTGAACTCTGTCCTCCTCATGTGAACTGTGTCCACCTCATGTGAACTGTGTCCTCCTCAGGTGAACTCTGTCCTCCTCATGTGAACTGTGTCCTTCTCATGTGAACTGTGTCCACCTCATGTGAACTGTGTCCTCCTCAGGTGAACTCTGTCCTCCTCATGTGAACTGTGTCCTTCTCATGTGAACTGTGTCCACCTCATGTGAACTGTGTCCTCCTCAGGTGAACTCTGTCCTCCTCATGTGAACTGTGTCCACCTCATGTGAATTGTGTCCTCCTCATGTGAACTGTGTCCACCTCATGTGAACTCTGTCCTCCTCATGTGAACTGTGTCCTCCTCATGTGAACTGTGTCCACCTCATGTGAACTGTGTCTTCCTCATGTGAACTGTGTCCACCTCATGTGAACTCTGTCCTCCTCATGTGAACTCTGTCCTCCTCATGTGAACTGTGTCCTCCTCATGTGAACTGCGTCCACGTCATGTGAACTGTGTCCACCTCATGTGAACTGTGTCCTCCTCATGTGAACTGTGTCCTCCTCATGTGAACTGTGTCCTCCTCATGTGAACTCTGTCCACCTCATGTGAACCCTGTCCTCCTCAGGTGAACTCTGTCCTCCTCATGTGAACTCTGTCCTCCTCATGTGAACTCTGTCCTCCTCATGTGAACTGTGTCCACCTCATGTGAACTGTGTCCTCCTCAGGTGAACTCTGTCCTCCTCATGTGAACTGTGTCCTTCTCATGTGAACTGTGTCCACCTCATGTGAACTGTGTCCTCCTCAGGTGAACTCTGTCCTCCTCATGTGAACTGTGTCCACCTTATGTGAATTGTGTCCTCCTCATGTGAACTGTGTCCACCTCATGTGAACTGTGTCCTCCTCATGTGAACTGTGTCCACCTCATGTGAACTCTGTCCTCCTCATGTGAACTGTGTCCACCTCATGTGAACTGTGTCCTCCTCATGTGAACTGTGTCCACCTCATGTGAACTCTGTCCTCCTCATGTGAACTGTGTCCTCCTCATGTGAACTGCGTCCACGTCATGTGAACTGTGTCCACCTCATGTGAACTGTGTCCTCCTCATGTGAACTGTGTCCTCCTCATGTGAACTCTGTCCACCTCATGTGAACCCTGTCCTCCTCAGGTGAACTCTGTCCTCCTCATGTGAACTCTGTCCTCCTCATGTGAACTGTGTCCACCTCATGTGAACCCTGTCCTCCTCAGGTGAACTCTGTCCTCCTCATGTGAACTCTGTCCTCCTCATGTGAACTGTGTCCACCTCATGTGAACTGTGTCCTCCTCAGGTGAACTCTGTCCTCCTCATGTGAACTGTGTCCACCTCATGTGAACTGTGTCCTCCTCAGGTGAACTCTGTCCTCCTCATGTGAACTGTGTCCACCTCATGTGAACTGTGTCCTCCTCAGGTGAACTCTGTCCTCCTCATGTGAACTGTGTCCACCTCATGTGAACTGTGTCCTCCTCAGGTGAACTCTGTCCTCCTCATGTGAACTGTGTCCACCTCATGTGAACTGTGTCCTCCTCATGTGAACTGTGTCCTCCTCATGTGAACTGTGTCCTCCTCATGTGAACCCTGTCCTCCTCAGGTGAACTCTGTCCTCCTCATGTGAACTCTGTCCTCCTCATGTGAACTGTGTCCACCTCATGTGAACCCTGTCCTCCTCAGGTGAACTCTGTCCTCCTCATGTGAACTCTGTCCTCCTCATGTGAACTGTGTCCACCTCATGTGAACTGTGTCCTCCTCAGGTGAACTCTGTCCTCCTCATGTGAACTGTGTCCTTCTCATGTGAACTGTGTCCACCTCATGTGAACTGTGTCCTCCTCAGGTGAACTCTGTCCTCCTCATGTGAACTGTGTCCTTCTCATGTGAACTGTGTCCACCTCATGTGAACTGTGTCCTCCTCAGGTGAACTCTGTCCTCCTCATGTGAACTGTGTCCACCTCATGTGAATTGTGTCCTCCTCATGTGAACTGTGTCCACCTCATGTGAACTCTGTCCTCCTCATGTGAACTGTGTCCACCTCATGTGAACTCTGTCCTCCTCATGTGAACTGTGTCCTCCTCATGTGAACTGCGTCCACGTCATGTGAACTGTGTCCACCTCATGTGAACTGTGTCCTCCTCATGTGAACTGTGTCCTCCTCATGTGAACTCTGTCCACCTCATGTGAACCCTGTCCTCCTCAGGTGAACTCTGTCCTCCTCATGTGAACTCTGTCCTCCTCATGTGAACTGTGTCCACCTCATGTGAACTGTGTCCTCCTCAGGTGAACTCTGTCCTCCTCATGTGAACTGTGTCCTTCTCATGTGAACTGTGTCCACCTCATGTGAACTGTGTCCTCCTCAGGTGAACTCTGTCCTCCTCATGTGAACTGTGTCCACCTTATGTGAATTGTGTCCTCCTCATGTGAACTGTGTCCACCTCATGTGAACTCTGTCCTCCTCATGTGAACTGTGTCCTCCTCATGTGAACTGCGTCCACGTCATGTGAACTGTGTCCACCTCATGTGAACTGTGTCCTCCTCATGTGAACTGTGTCCACCTCATGTGAACTGTGTCCTCCTCATGTGAACTGTGTCCACCTCATGTGAACTCTGTCCTCCTCATGTGAACTGTGTCCTCCTCATGTGAACTGTGTCCACCTCATGTGAACTCTGTCCACCTCATGTGAACCATGTCCTCCTCATGTGAACCCTGTCCTCCTCCTTTTCCTTTTCTAAACTCGCCGTGGTCTTCTGGTTGTGGTTAGGTTTCATTCAGTTACATTTTATTGACTCCTTTAAATCCAGATCTTTTCCTTTCAGTGTTCATTCCACTTTTCAGATGCACCAGGTCTGGATTCATAGGCCTGATCTGGTCCTCTGTGGCCCAGATCTTCAAGCCTCCCAAACCCTCCAGCACCTTCATTCCAGAGTTTTGGGACCTGCTGTCAATCATGACCTCTCATTCAGATTTTTAATTTTAGGTGGTTTGAACTTTCATGTGTTTCAGAATGAGCCCATAGTAAACGACTGTTTAAACTTGGTTTAGTCTTTGAACTTCAGCCTACACATCAGAAAGGCCACACATTCGATCTGGTCCTGTCATCTGCTTTCCCTGTCTCACCTCTGTATTTGTGACATCACAGTTTAAATGTTCTTGCTCCTCCCCCTGTCACCCCCCTTCCCTTACTCATTTTTGGATTACCACCTACCTCAGATCACCAAAACCCTAGCTTCTTACAGTGAGACATGTGAGCTTGTGGATCTTCTGAACTCTACTTGTGTCAACATTTAAATGCTGTAGCTTCTCTTAAGTCGAGGACATCTGGGTCTAATATGGCACCCAATGATTCCACCTGTGCTCTGTGACACACCTGCAGGCAGGCGGAGCCTAAATGGGAAAAAGACAAACTACAAGTATCATTTAAACACTACTGACTCTGTGCAGAAGGCTGGAAAGGTTTTTTTAGTAACCTTAGAAACAAAGACATAAATAAACCCAGAGTGCAGTTCCAGACCATCTTTTAAACCCTGCTGCTCCACTTACATCTGCGTCCAATCAAGAAATGTGTGAGGACTTTGTACATTTTTTACAGATCAAATTGACACCATCAGGACAAACATCCCACAGTCACTGTCTGATCTAATGTCGCCTTTCCACAAAGTGGATCCAGCTCCAGTCTACTCAGCTCTGGTACCAGGTACTATTCCTGGACCGTTTCCATTACAGGACACTACCGGCTTCAGACTACTTGGACGTCATAGTGACGCAGTGCGAAACTTCCGTGTCATCTGCTCAGAAGGTTGCCGATAAACTCCATAAACTCATTGCCCCGTCAAGCTCCCCCATCAAGGACAAAAATGTCTGAAGCTCCTCGACTGACCACAGTTTCATTTTACGGGCTGTCGTCATGTGGATTGAGCTACCGGTTTATTTACTGTAAACTTCGGAATCTGTTTTTTTTTTTTTTTTTTTTTTCAAATGGTGGGTCGCACATTGATAATGCAATGGCACATAGACAACTGTCAAACCAATCAGTGGTCTGCACTGTTTACATTTTAGTATCTCTGCCGCAGTTTTGGAACCTCGGCAGAGCAGATTCCAAAAAACTAGTGCTGGGTACCAGATTCCAAAAAACTAGTACCAGATTCCAGGTCTTTTTACATGATGGAAATGCAAAAAGGCTGAGTCGACGCGAGTTGAGCTGGTACCACCTAGTGGAAATGCTATGTAAATATAATAATATATAATAATAATATAATACAGATAAATACTATCTATAAAAATATTCTCTAATAATACTATCTATAGTAATATACTCTCATAATACTATGTGTAATAATATAATACAGATAAATACTATCTATAATAATATACTCTCATAATAGTATATGAGAGTATATTATTATAGATAGTATGTATAATAATATAATACAGATAAATACTGTCTATAATAATATTCTCTAATAAAACTATCGATGATAATAATATGCTCTAATAATACTATCTTTAATAATATACTCTCATAATGCTATCTATAATAATATACTCTCATAATACTATGTAAAGTAATATAATACGGATAAATACTATTTATAAAAATATTCTCTAATAATACTGTCACTAATAATATACTCTAGTAATACTATCTATAATAATATAATAATACTATCTATAATAATGTACTCTCATAATACTATGCTTAATGATATTCTCTAATAATACTATCTATAATAATATACTCTCATAATAATATTATCTAATAATACTATCTATAATAATGTTCTCTAATAATACTATCTATAATAATATTCTCTCATACTATCTATAATAATATACTCTCATAATAATATTATCTAATAATACTATCTATAATAATATTATCTAATAATACTATCTATAATAATATTCTCTCATACTATCTATAATAATATACTCTCATAATACTATGTTTAATAATATTCTCTAATAATACTCTCTATAAAAATATACTCTCATAATATTATCTAATAATACTATCTATAATAATGTTCTCTAATAATACTATCTATAATAATATTCTCTCATACTATCTATAATAATATACTCTCATAATAATAATATTATCTAATAATACTATCTATAATAATATTCTCTCATACTATCTATAATAATATACTCTCATAATAATAATATTATCTAATAATACTATCTATAATAATATTCTCTCATACTATCTATAATAATATACTCTCATAATAATAATATTATCTAATAATACTATCTATAATAATGTTCTCTAATAATACTATCTATAATAATATTGTCTCATACTATCTATAATAATATACTCTCATAATAATAATATTATCTAATTATACTATCTATAATAATATTCTCTCATACTATCTATAATAATATACTCTCATAATAATATTATCTAATAATACTATCTATAATAATATTCTCTAATAATACTATCTATAATAATATTCTCTCATACTATCTATAATAATATACTCTCATAATAATATGTTTAATAATATTCTCTAATAATACTATCTATAAAAATACACTCTCATAATAATATTATCTAATAATAATATCTATAATAATGTTCTCTAATAATACTATCTATAATAATATTCTCTCATACTATCTATAATAATATACTCTCATAATAATAATATTATCTAATAATACAATCTATAATAATGTTCTCTAATAATACTATCTATAAAAATATTCTCTCATACTATCTATAATAATATACTCTCATAATAATAATATTATCTAATAATACAATCTATAATAATGTTCTCTAATAATACTATCTATAAAAATATTCTCTCATACTATCTATAATAATATACTCTCATAATAATAATATTATCTAATAATACTATCTATAATAATGTTCTCTAATAATACTATCTATAATAATACTCTCTCATACTATCTATAATAATATACTCTCATAATAATAATATTATCTAATAATACTATCAATAATAATATACTCTAGTAATACTATCTATAATAATATACTCTAATAATACTATCTATAATAATATACTCTCATAATACTATGTTTAATAATATACTCTAATAATACTATCTATAATAATATACTCTCATAATACTATGTTTAATAATATTCTCTAATAATACTATCTATAATAATATACTCTAATAATACCATCTGTAATAATATCCTCTCATAACACTGTCTATAATAATATTCTCTAACATCTACAGTATTATTTGAATGGATTCTTTCGTCTGTAACACAGTGTGTTAAATTTGTTGTCCACTAGATGGGGCACTCACGCTGCGAAATGTATAATCCCGCGAGAGTGGAAAACGGGAGTTGAGTGTAAAGATGGCGGAAACAAAAACAGAGCTGGTGAATTTAATAGTTTCTTAAAGAACAACAGAGGGACTGGTCGATTCTCCTGCTCCAGAATCCAGTCCAGACTTTAGGGAACCTTTTACAGACAAACTGACACTAAAAGGATTTTAATCGGAGCTGTTTTTGACTTCACATCTGAGAGAGAAATAAAGTTTATTCCGTCACGAACAGGATTCGAACCTGTGCGGGGAAACCCCATTGGATTTCGAGTCCAACGCCTTAACCTCTCGGCCACCGTGACTACGTAAAGACCAGTGATGTTAACTTTTGTATTTATATAAACATATTGTACATGATGACTGTAAGTACCGTTCATAGTAACTCATATATTTATGTAAATATATTCTCCATGATGACCCACATATTTCTGTAAACATTCGGCGGGTTTGTCTTTGATATAACCTGTACTTTGACCAGTCTACACTTAGACTCCAATCGCTTCTTCGATATCATCATTGAACTTCGTTGTGCTTGTAACCGTTTCACCGCTAAGCATTGTGGGAGCAGTAGTTCCGTCTCAGATGTTCATGTTGTAATCATATTAATTCAGTGCGCATGCTTGTAGTTTTTTGTATTTAGTAAATACATGTAAAAAAAATACAATCCGACAAAGAATTAGTCATAAAACATCGATGCTAGAATTGAGCAAAGAAAATACACACGGAGGTATTAATTTCTGATACATAAATGTACCAGTTTGTGATCTCTGCGCATGCGTAGTAGACATTGCAAAAACAAACTCATCAGTACTGGAAGGAAAAAGGACACTGTCAGTGTAAACTGTAAACTTTAAGTGTAAATTGTATGTGATATGAGTGTCTTTAAAGAATGTTTATTATATTCAGGACAGAAAAGGATTTGCAGATCTAAATGATTATCAAAACACCTTTCCCTTTTGGATTAAGACTAATTAACTAGTTAATTAAACATCAGAAACAAGCACCAAACTAAATAAACACAAAACAAAACCCTTAACCCATAAAATGCAAACCACTGATTCACACTCACTGAAAAACATTTAACACAAATTAACACTGTGTTTAATGTTCCTACTGTTCAAAACATTAAATGAAAAATGCTCAGTCTTATTGGAATTATGAAATAAAATACAACAGAAAATGAGAACTGAGTGTTGTCATATGAACAGATCAGTAAACACATAAGGTCTGAATATTATGATAAATGCATCAGTTTGTATATATATATATATATATATATATATATATATATATATATATATATATATATATATATATATGTATATATACTCTAAACACATGTAGTCTAATTATGATAAATGCATCAGGTTTTGTTTTTTGTATATTTAAATATTCTAAACACGTGGTCTAATTATGACAAATTCATCAGTTTTTATTTATTTAAATCCTCTTAATACATGTGGTCTGATTATGACAAATGCATCACTGTTGTTCTATATTTGGAATCCTCTAAACACAGTTTTTCCTGCTTTTCAGCTTGTACTTAGGAAAAGCTTTCATTAAAATAGAAAATATTTAAACTTTAGACACCGTGAAAGTAACTGATTGAGAATTTAGCTGATAATTGTGTGATAAGTTTCGTGTAATAGCTGAAAAGAAACTTCTCATGGTCTGTAAACATATTCATGACGGGACTTTTTCCCATTGTCTTTGAACATACCTCCTTTACGTCATTGACGTGTATTCTGATTGGTTCGGAGCTACAAGTCCCGCCTTCTGAACGGTGCTAAATCTCTGTACCGTCTCCGTCTGGAACAGTTGATCACCACCAGAGCACCAAAAATGATCAACTGGAAGGTACGTGGTTGAGTTTATGGTTGAATATCGAACCCGGACCCGTGGACTGAGGACTGGTTTATCTGCTCTGCTTTTCAGACAGCGGAATTCTGCTCTGTGGCACTAGCACAAAGTTGGCTAAGCTAATGTTAGCATCAGTTGGGTTTAGTTCAAACCAGGATAAATGTCAAAGTTGGCTACGCTAATGTTAGCATCAGTCGGGTTTAGTGTAAACCAGGCTAAATGTCAGTTCCTGCTGATGAATATTTCACATTTAAACTGAAGTGCTGCTGTCACTCAGGTCCAGTCTGATGTTAGCAGATACTTAAACATTCATTTGGTGGCAAAAATGGAACAATTTGCGTTGGAATCTTAGAAATCCATCAGATGTATTTACTTTAGCATGTGTTTGAGTGTTCTGAATGAACATGTGTTCTAAAACACACGTTTGAGTGTGTGTTCTTAAACACACGTTTGAATGTGTGTTCTTAAATACACGTTTGAGTGTGTGTTCTAAAACACATGTTTGAGTGTGTGTTCTAAAACGTGTTCTAAAACACATGTTTGTGTGCGTGTGCTAAAACACGTTTTAGTGTGTGTTCTAAAACACGTTTGTGTGTTCTAAAACACATGTTTGAGTGGAAGGGCCCAAACAGTTTTATTTGTGCTGGAATGGAACATGTTTATGTGTTGTAATGAAGTTTAGAACATGAATGTGTCACTGAATGGATGAATGTCAGTAAAATCCCAGAATGCACATGGGTTGCAGCTGTCTTTACTGGCTCCTCCTCCTTCTGTGGGACTAAATTAGCTCCATGCATCCGTGGAAACAGATAGGGGAGGGGCCATAGAAGTTTGTCCACGGTCCTCGGTTGTTCCAGTGCTTTCCGTGGGTTTGGAAACAGTGAAATAACAGAAGTGTTTTTAAACTCCATGTGATCATTGATGTTCAGGCTTTGGATAATGTCCCAGTCCTGCTCTACATCCTGGCTCTGAAGACGCTGCTGCTGTGTTTGGCGTTCGCCGGGGTGAAGATTTACCAGAGTAAGAAGGCCGAGGAGGTTCTGAAGAAACAACGAGCCGAGAAGAGGAGGCTGATCCAGGAGACGCAGGAGATGATCGACAACAAGAAAGACGACTGAAGCAACGGAAACGAGCAGCGCAGCAGCTGGAGGTGTATACAAAGACAAAGACTACAGGTATGTTATAGAAAATACAGCTGGAGGTGTATACAAAGAGAAACACTAAACTACAGGTATGTTATACAAACTACACAGTCAAATATATATATATATATATATATATATATATATATATATTCTGTGTGGAGTTTGCATGTTCTCCCCGTGTCTGCGTGGGTTCTCTCCGGGTACTCCGGCTTCCTCCCACCATCCAAAAACATGCACTAATAGGTTAATTGGTTAATCTAAAAAAAAAATTGCCCATAGGTGTGAATGTGAGAGTGATTGTTTGTCTCTATATGTTCAGCCCTGCGATGAACTGGCGACTTGTCCAGGGTGTACCCCGCCTTCGCCCCTATGTAGCTGGGATAGGCTCCAAGCGACCCCCGTGACCCTAGTGAGGATAAAGCGGGTTCAGAAAATGAATGAATATATATATATATATATATATATATATATATATATATATATATATATATATATATATATATATATACACACACACACATATACACAGGGTGGGGAAGCCAAATGTACACTGAACATTTAGTTGTTTTTTCTCAGCAGACACTACGTCAGTTGTTTTGAACCCAAACATATACTGATGTCATAATCATACCTAACACTATTATCCATACCTTTTCACAAACTTTTGCCCATATGAGTAATCAGGAAAGCAAACGTCAAAGAGTGTGTGATTTGCTGAATGCACTCGTCACACCAAAGGAGATTTCAAAAATAGTTGGAGTGTCCATAAAGACTGTTTATAATGGAAAGAAGAGAATGACTATGAGCAAAACTATTACCAGAAAGTCTGGAAGATACTATTAAAGAAGAATGGGAGAAGTTGTCACCCCAATATTTGAGGAACACTTGCGCAAGTTTCAGGAAGCGTGTGAAGGCAGTTATTGAGAAAGAAGGAGGACACATAGAATAAAAACATTTTCTATTATGGACATTTTCTTATGGCAAATAAATTCTCATGACTTTCAATAAACTAATTGGTCATACACTGTCTTTCAATCCCTGCCTCAAAATATTGTACATTTTGTTTCCCCACCCTGTGTGTGTGTGTGTGTATATGTGTGTATATATATATATATGTGTATTAGGCCTGTAACAGTACACAAAATTTTCGGTTCGGTACGTTTTCGGTTTTCAAAGCCACGGTTCGGGTTTTTTTTCGGTTCGGTACAGGAAGAAAGAAAACCCTTCAAAATGTCTATTAATGCATTTATGAATTTTTTTAAAAAACATTTTTCCCCCAGTTTTTGGAGACAATAGAATATAGAAAAACAGGAATAATATAATTCTGCTGCTACAAATCAAAAAACAATAGTTTTGCACTTTTCCCTGAAAGGTAGTTTCGAACAAACAAGAAAAATCTAATCCCAGTTCTGTCAGTTCACATTCTGCAGAAAAATAACAAAAAAATTCCACATGAAATGCAACATTAACAGGAGGGTAAACTGGTATTCTGTTGAAACGAACTGAAGAGAAACACTGACAACACAATGAAGCAAATGATATATTTTAGGACAGAGAACAAACTGTTTAGGACACTGTGTGTATTTGTGTGTGTGTGTGTGCACGGGGGATTTTTATTTTATTTATTTTTTTGTCGGAGCCGGGGGGTGGGGGGGGCGCAGTTACATACATGGGGGTGTGGTCCATAACTAACGTAACGAATGCTGTCATGAAACAAAAGTGAAACCTTACATACTTTCAACGTTCTATTTATTCCTCTATTATACAGCATGCGTGATAGACAGACAGAGCTATTGTGTTTTAGAACTACCGTAGTTCCTCAGGGCCAAATAGCAATTCGTCTTATCTCTCTCTCTTTCCTGGTTGTTGTCTTTCATCTGAACCTGAACTGATCCAAACTGGACTGGACTGATGGTGGAGGGTCTGCAGTCTCTTCCTTCCAGGTTCACATCATATTTGTTGTTGTTTTTTTAAACCTTATATCAGCTGCTATTTCATATTTTGGGTCAATGTGTGCTCCTTTGTTAAGTCCGTGTGAAACTTGCGCGGATTTAAAGTTCCGTGTCGAACGACGTCTTTCGTTCCTTTTTCTTTTTCTCATCATACTGTGCCGTTTGGGTACAGCTGTGTACCGAAACAGTTCGGTACGTGTACCGTTACAAGCCTAAATAAATAAATAAATAAGGCCTGTAACGGTACACAAAATATTTGGTTCGGTACGTTTTCGGTTTTGAAAGCCACGGTTGATTTTTTTTTTCGGTTCGGTACGGAAAGAAAGAAAGAAAACCCCTTAAAATGTCTTTAATGCATTCATGAATTTTTGAACATTCTTCCACAAATTTTTGGAGACAATAGAATATAGAAAAACAGGAATAATATAATTCTGCTGCTATAAATCAAATAGAAAATAAAATATTACTAAATGTATTTTAAACATTAGTATTGCACTTTTCCCTGAAAGGGAGTTTTGAACAAACAGCAAAAATCTAATCCCAATTCTGTCAGTTCACACTCTGCATTAAAATAATAACAAAAAAATTCCATATGAAGTGCAACATTAAGAAGAGGGTAAACTGGTATTCTGTTTAAACAAACTGAAGAGCAACATTGACAAATAAATTAACCTAATTTATTTTAGAACAGCGAAAAAACTGTTTAGGACACTGTGTACTTGTGTGTGTGTGTGTGTGTGTGTGCGCGCGCGCAGGGTGCGACTTGACAAAAACACAGAGGGTTTTTTTTTTTATCGGAGGCGCGCGTGGGGGGGGGATACGTGGGGGTTCAGTCCATAACTAACATAACTAACGCTGGTGTGAAACGAAAGTGAAACTTTACATCCTTTCAACTCCTTTCCAAGTTCCAACTCCCGGGTTTTATTCCTTTATTATACATCGTGTGTGTGTGTGTGAGTGTGAGAGACAGACAGACAGACAGAGCTAGTGTCAGTGTTTTAGAACAACCGTAGTTCACAGGCAGCAAACAATGTTCGTCTTCCCTTTCCTCGTTTTCTTTCACCTGAACCCATAGTGATCCCAAACAGGACTGTAATGATGGTGGAGGGTCTTCAGCCTCTTCCCTTCAGGTTCACATCATATTTGTTGTTTTTTTTTAACCTTATGGGCAGCAGCTATTTCATATTTCGGGTCACTGTGTGCTACTTCAATATGTCCGTGTGGAACTTGTGCGGCTTTAAAGTTCCACATGGAACAGCGTCTTCTGTTCCTTTTTCTTTTTCTCATCATACTGTGCCGTTTCGGTACAGCTGTGTACCGAACCGAACAGGTGTGAACTGAAACGGTTCGGTACGTGTACCGTTACAGGCCTAATAAATAAACAAACAAACAAACAAATAAATATCACTCAACCACCTGTATGCTATTGAAACCATAGGAGTCAAATATGTCTATCTCCTCTTGTTCCTCTGTGGTCTGTAGTTGTTTGTAGTTGTGGTCTGTCGTGGACATCTATCTCCTCTAGTTCCTCTGTGGTCTGTAGTTATCTGTAGTTTTGGTCTGTAGTTAGGGTCTGTAATTGTCCGTAGTTGTTGTCTGTAGTTGATGTCTGTTTCCTCTTCTTCACAGGTCCCATTGGTGGAAGCAGCAGAGTAGTTGTGGTCTCTAGTTCTCTGTAGTTGTGGTGTGTAGTTGTTGTCTGTAGTTGATGTCTGTTTCCTCTTCTTCACAGGTCCCATTGGTGGAAGCAGCAGAGTAGTTGTGGTCTCTAGTTCTCTGTAGTTGTGGTGTGTAGTTGTGGTCTGTAGTTAACGTCTGTTTCCTCTTCTTCACAGGTCCCATTGGTGGAAGCAGCAGAGTAGTTGTGGTCTCTAGTTCTCTGTAGTTGTGGTGTGTAGTTGTGGTCTGTAGTTAGCGTCTGTTTCCTCTTCTTCACAGGTCCCATTGGTGGAAGCAGCAGCTCCTCCTCCTGTTCCATCAGCTGTTGGAGTTTCAGCAGGAGGCAGTGAACGCCACAGCACTAATGTTACCCGTTAGCATTCACAGCTTCTGTTGAACCTGGATCCAAACATACATGTTCTTGAACCTAAATACAAACATACATGTTATTGAAACTGAATACAAACATACATGTTATTGAAACTGGATACAAACATACATGTAATTGATCCAGATACAAATATATATGTTATTGTAGGAAGAATGTGTCTAAGAGTAAACCAGTGTAAACACAACCACATCACACATCCTTCTTTCAACTGTTTCTGATAAAGGCCCTACAGGACCCTCTGTTGGACAAAGCCTAAAATTACACTTTGGTGGTTTATTTCAAATCCTCTGTGTACATATTCTATAAAAGCGTAATCATTTAGACTTTATTATTCCTGCTCATGTGTGTTTAGGGTCAAAGCTACTCTAGTGCATGTGTGTGTATGTATGAAATAAACTTTTATTTCCAGTTGGTTGTGTGGTGTGAATTTGGCTCTTTTAAATGTGGTTGTGTCTAGAAAGTGAACTGAATTGTGATCAATTGTAGATTTTGGTTTTATAGCGGGTTTGTGATTATTTAGGGTGTCCAAAAATACAGTAAAATCTTCCTCCAAAGAAATCCAAATCCCCCAGATGTCATCCTGGTGTCTGTAATAATACTATGGTTTTAGTTTCCCAGGAGCCCATAAACATGTCCACATGAACAGGAGCCAGTGTTTCGTCTATAGCCATTCCTTTTATTTGGAAATAGGAAGTATAGGAAACATTTTCCATCAAATTCAAAACCACTTGGGGTCAAATTGTTTTTTTTGTAATATTTTTGAAATATGTCTGAAATTGCTTGGATTCCATCTTGTATTGTATTATGTATTATATTTATTATATTATTGTATCACATCCATAGGAAGAAGTAACAGTACAAACTCACCTTGATGGAAAGATGTAAGACACACAAAGGCAATATAAAACAATTGAAGGTTAAAGTTTAGATTGAAAGTATTAGTAAATATATTTGAAGTATTTCTTTTCAACTATTTTAATTGCATGCCTTACTCTCTTTATCATATTAATGTAATAAAAGTAATAACTATTGTATCCTAATTATTATTCAAAGTGATGATACATTTCTAAACTATTTAAGTCTAAAAATTAGTACATTTACTGTGTAGGAATTAGTGTTAATTATGCAGTGTAAAAATATGTTTACTGCATTTGGACTAATTAAAACAGATTGACTAAAATGATTTCCAGTGTCACCAACCAATCAAGATGCTTTCCAGTGTCAGTGACCAATCAAGGTGTTGAAAGAAGCCCCGCACACTTTTCAAACCAAGCGGAATAGTCGGTAGCGCCATTTTCTGGTCCTCCGTACTGTGCTAAGTTGCTTCAAATAATATATTAAATAGGAAATGTGGCATAAAAGTAAGTATTTCCACAGAAGTAGGGTGTTGGAGTTACCTTAGATTGGTGTTAATTGTAAACCGCAGTGGGTCTTATATCAATAAATACCGAATTTCAAAGGGCTAGTTTAAGGACAGCTAAATGGCTAATGTCCCTGAAGGTGCACGAG
The DNA here is from genome assembly GCF_902148855.1 of Sphaeramia orbicularis. Lineage (NCBI taxonomy): Eukaryota > Metazoa > Chordata > Actinopteri > Kurtiformes > Apogonidae > Sphaeramia > Sphaeramia orbicularis. Next base: position 169,833 of record NW_021941628.1, read on the forward strand.
GCTTTTCATTAGCATAACCTTGTCAGCTAGTGCTTAGAAGACACAGCTAACATATCAAACTAGTACTGGACACAGCTAACATTATATCAAACTAGTACTGGACACAGCTAACATTATATCAAACTAGTACTGGACACAGCTAACATATCAAACTAGTAGTGGACACAGCTAACATAAAACTAGTAGTGGACACAGCTAACATATTAAACTAGTACTGGACACAGCTAACATTATATCAAACTGGTACTGGACACACCTAACATAAAACTAGCACTGGAGACAGCTAACATAAAACTAGTACTGGACACAGCTAACATAAAACTAGTACTGGACACAGCTAACATTATATCAAACTAGTACTGGACACACCTAACATAAAACTAGTACTGGACACAGCTAACATTAAATCAAACTAGTACTGGACACAGCTAACATTATATCAAACTAGTACTGGACACAGCTAACAGTATATCAAACTAGTACTGGACACACCTAACATAAAACTAGTACTGGACACAGCTAACATTAAATCAAACTAGTACTGGACACAGCTAACATTATATCAAACTAGTACTGGACACAGCTAACATTATATCAAACTAGTACTGGACACAGCTAACATTATATCAAACTAGTACTGGACACAGCTAACATTATATCAAATTAGTACTGGACACAGCTAACATAAAACTAGTACTGGACACAGCTAACATTATATCAAACTGGTACTGGACACAGCTAACATAAAACTAGTACTGGACACAGCTAACATATTAAACTAGTGCTGGACACAGCTAACATATTAAACTAGTACTGGACACAGCTAACATTATATCAAACTAGTACTGGACACAGCTAACATAAAACTAGTACTGGACACAGCTAACATATTAAGCTAGTACTGGACAAAGCTAACATATCAGACTGGTACTGGAAACAGCTAACATAAAACTAGTACTGGACACAGCTAACATTATATCAGACTGGTACTGGACACAGCTAACATTATATCAGACTAGTACTGGACACAGCTAACATATTAAACTAGTACTGGACACAGCTAACATATTAAACTAGTACTGGACACAGCTAACATTACATCAGACTGGTACTGGACACAGCTAACATAAAACTAGTACTGGACACAGCTAAAATAAAACTAGTACTGGACACAGCTAACATTACATCAGACTGGTACTGGACACAGCTAACATAAAACTAGTACTGGACACAGCTAAAATAAAACTAGTACTGGACACAGCTAACATTATATCAAACTAGTACTGGACACAGCTAACATATCAAACTAGTACTGGACGCAGCTAATATTATATCAGACTGGTACTGGACACAGCTAACATTACATCAGACTGGTACTGGACACAGCTAACATAAAACTAGTACTGGACACAGCTAAAATAAAACTAGTACTGGACACAGCTAACATTACATCAGACTGGTACTGGACACAGCTAACATAAAACTAGTACTGGACACAGCTAAAATAAAACTAGTACTGGACACAGCTAACATTATATCAAACTAGTACTGGACGCAGCTAACATATCAAACTGGTACTGGACGCAGCTAATATTATATCAAACTAGTACTGGACACAGCTAACATTATATCAGTCTGGTACTGGACACAGCTAACATTATATCAAACTAGTACTGGACACAGCTAACATTAGGGTTAGGGTTAAGGGTTAGGGGTTAGTAGGGTTAGGGTTAGTAGGGTTAGGGTTAGAGGTTAGGGTTGGGGGGGGGGGTTAGGGTTAGGTTAGGGTTAGAGGGTTAGGTTAGGGTTAGGTTAGGGTTAGGGTTGGGGGGGGTTAGGGTTAGGGGTTAGGGTTAGAGGGTTAGGGGTTAGGTTTAGAGGATTCTCTCTCGATAACTCTTCCCACAGAGGTTGGAAACCAACGTGGTTTGGTATGAAGAGTTAAAGGCAATGCACGGGCCAGCGATTATCACTCAGAAAAAGGCTCTTCGAGTCGGGTCGATGCTGTGTCCTCTTTTTTTGAAAGATACGAATGCATCCCAAAATATAAATAAGGCGTTGTATTCTTTGAGGGAGATATTCAGATGATTGAATTTATTAAATCAACTGAGGCATCTTTGGACTAAATATATTGATATCCCAGTATAACTAATTTATTTCTAAATGTATGTAGTAATTTAAGTATTTTAAAATTATCTTTTAATTTATTGTTCAAATTATCTTATCACAGTACTATTTTAGATGAATAAAAGTCATTTGTTTTAACTTGTTAAGAATAACTATTTGTGAAAACTTACCTTTCCTGGAAACATGTGAGACACAATGAAAATCACACAACATGGTAAAAAAAAAAAAATAAATAAATAAAAAAATTGACTTTATCATTTGCATGTTAAATTAGTATTTAAAAAACAAATTCAAATTTATTTTTTGGAATAAAAAAAAAAAAAAATAGAATTTGTATGATTTTAATATTTTTATTTGTATTCTTTATATTAATTGTGTTATTATTTTATAATTTAGGACACATCATCAGTAGTGGACCCTGGAATCATCGGGTGTTTCGGCCATTATCACTAGACACCCTCATCCAAGGAAGGCCCTGCCAGGGGTGATCAGACCCCGGAGTGTGTCATTTTATGGTCAATTGTGTTTTATTTTACAAAAA